>NW_024884767.1:21002727-21089475 GCF_019232065.1 Centrocercus urophasianus | reverse complement strand
GCAGCCTTGTTGCTTGTATGTTACCGGTTCCTACAACTTGTAAATACGGGCTATTAACCTTGCATTTTCTAGATAACTGGTTATACAGATTAAATATATTTTGTAGTTTTAAGACTTTTCACTGAAAGTTGTGCAAGTCAAACACTGGATATTCTACAGCCATGTGACTACTAAAAATGCACAAGTATTTCCATGTACTGCAAATTCTTAAGAAGCTGTATTTAAAATAAAGTGTAGAAACACAGCAGATTGGTGTTACTTGGGTTAGGCACTCCTTAATGCAGAACAAATCATTCAAACCTTTCAGTTTTGAATGAACATCAATTCTGTCCCAACCCTGAAAACAAGGACTGCCAGTAGCCAAGAAATTAAATTTAATGTTATAAAAGAAGGTATATCAAAATATCAAACTACACTTGCATGAGGTGAGTGCAAAGTTGAAGAAAGTTAAAATCTATGAAAAAAATTTAGATTAAGGACTACAATACTGGATCAAATTTACACAGCCTGAATTTGCAGCTGTTTTTTGCTCTTAACTTCCTCCTGTTGAGATATACTGACTTCCTCCAAGAAAAGGAGTTCTCTTACACAAAATGTATCATGTTCACACAATTTTTTTCCTATTATTCAGAACAAAACAGTTTTGCTGGCAGAGATTGTGGGTTCGCAGGGACATTTAAGCTTTCATTAAACTGGAAAGCAGTCAAGTCTTTGTGTCTACAAATTTTACATTTAATAGTTCCACAAATTTGGCAGAGTTCACAATGATGTCTAGGATGTCTTCACCAAATCGTAGACATAAATATGGAAATCATCATCAAACTTGATGAAATAGACAGATGGTTTGGCTTCAACTTGATGAATGACCATGCCAGTCCGTTTTGAGCCATCTTCTTTGGCATATTCCACTTGTTTGCCTACCAGGCTGTCCACAACTTCACCTGGTTCCCGTTCTGCAGGAGGTGAATCATCTGTAACACAAAACCAGCATACTTTGGTAGGCATGGATGGAATTTCAGTATGGAAAATAACATCAAACTCATCTGCAAAACCAGTAAGAAACTATCAGAACTTTTAAATACATAGTATGCTGTTTTGTTTACACAAACATTTAATAACCAGTGTACTTCTGAAACGTACAGTTGCATATTTTTTTAGCCCACCAATAATACAACAGTTCAATTTTACGAAGTCAAAAACAGCAGTTTTGATTGTTTAATCTTTAATCAAAAAGGTTTACATACATGTTATAAAAAATGCTTGTGGATTACTGAATTTAATCTACCAGCAGGAACAAGACTGGATCTCATCAGCAGCCCCATCTACCCCCTATACACACATTATGCGATGTTTGAGTATATGCAACAAGCACACCTCCCAGATGTCTACTACGAGTAACCTCTTTGTTAGAGCTTTTGATTTGACGTTGCAATAGGTATCATTACTGAAGTCTAACCATATTATTTGCTTGGCTAGCAAAATCTACCCAGAAGTAGCCTTGTATTTTTTGACAGTGTCTATGCCACGTGTTGATGCAAAAAGACAAGTAAATTACAGAACAAATACAATAAGCAGTAATAGCAGTGTACTGGAGAACTGGAAGCTAGCCTCACCAAAAAACCCACATTCTTTCTCTATTTCTTTTATGAAATTTCTCTGTAAATGTACAGTTCCTCCATAAATGCATCATCACAAATAGTTATCCTTCTCTCAAAATCAGTTTTATGTGAAGTATTTGTTGACAAAACATAAGCTTTTAATTAGAAAGAATTGTGCAGTATTTACACAGTTTTAGTATCAAAACTGGTAAAGTATTTTTCCCTTACAAAAATAAAAGCTTAAAAGAAGTTACATTTTTGTGTCCTCACATACACAAAGACAAGTAACAACCTAAGCTTGAGAAAATAAAAAGAATCGCCCGGGTAAGTTTTAGCTTTAACACTAGCGCAAATTCTACTCTATTCTATATTCCTGAACAATATTTATTCTGTGAAAATTCTTCATGTTAGTAGGAAAAGCCACAAAACTTTCACTTCAAGAAACAAGAAAAATATATTCCCCTAATCTACCATGTTTTTTCTTCATTCTGCAACATGTGAAAGAAAATGAATTTTCAATATCTTAAGTGCTTCTTTTCCCCAATAAACTACTCAAAGGTTTTCCACTTTGAAGACCTACCACAGCTAAATTAAACTGCTTCAGAAACACAAATCAGAAACATCCTCTGTGAGCTATGATACCTCTTTCCATATAAGAACAATAGTGGAAAGCGTCTGGTTTGTCGAGTTTCTAATAAAAACTCCAGACAGAACCTCTTCTGTAGTAGCAAGAACATATCTTCAGCAAAGTTAAGAATAATTATGGAAAACAGCTTTCCACTACTTACTGCATACTCCTCTGCTGATTAAAAATGAAATTTTTCAATAGTTATAAGAATTATTTTAACATCACCTGCAAACTTAGTATGCTTTTTTGACTGTGTCCAGATCACTTATAAAAATACTGAACAGAACTGGCCCTAAAATTGACCCTTGGGAACCCCAACAGTCTAATGTAACCCCTTACAACCTTTACTACAACTTCTTGACCCCAACACATCAGCCAACTGTTCATCCACAAATTTACTTTACTCCTTAAGCAGGGGATCTCAACTGTGTCATTGCCAAATGCAAGCTCCGTACAACCCAAATCCTCCATAATCAAATCTGGAATTGCATCCATAGTCAGTTCTAGCCCAGTGTACAAATATGTCCAGAATGTATCTAGAGTGAGTGAGCAGATTTTAAGCAGATGAATAATCAAACCAGCCCCAGAATTTTTCAGATTAACAGAATTGCATTCATAAAAGGTCATGTCCATGAAAACAAACTCCCATGCCCATTAATAAACCACAGGCAAATACTTATGTAAAAAGATGACACTTTCCAGAGGAAAAAAAAATGTTAATGGGCCTACTTACTTGAATCAGGCATAATGCGAAGGTCACCCTCTTTATAATCATCTAAGAGTTGGTACATGTACAAGACAGGATCTTTCTCATAGGTAATATAAAACCATGTGTTCATAATAGGAGCTCGAGCCAAGACCATCCCCCTCCATTCATCTTTTGAGCCATCTTCTGTCTCAAACATATGTTCCACAGCTTTTCCAATCATTGTGTCTGCCAGGTGGGCATCACTAATTCGAGATGAAGCTGCAATGACAGCATTCCATAAGTTCATTCAACAGCACGATTATATGTCACTGTGAAAAGCAGGGTTTTTTTCATGATTCACGAACAGATTTTATTTGAAGTTAGTCAATTCATATACAAAGCAAACACTGTCCATTCCACAGAGTTTACTTAGTGAAGAAACGCAGAATTTTACTAGTGTTGTTAAAACAATAAATCATTTTATTGCTCTTATCGTAGAATCATAGAATCACAGCATCACAGAATAGCCTGGGTTGAAAAGGACCACAATGATCATCTAGTTTCAACTCCCCTGCTACGTGCAGGTCACCAAATACTAGACCAGGCTGCCCAGAACCACATCAAGCCTGGCCTTGAATGCCTTGCTCAAGATCAAATACTCATAATGCACTGTAATGCAATACCAGCATAGGCCACAGCAATGAAAACTATTTGTATTTTAGCTAGATATTGGGCAGTGAGTAGGTCAGGAAAGCTAGAAAAAGAAGTCAAACAGAGAGCAGTTTAAAGAAGTTGAAGTCATTGAAAATGTTTCCTGCTGTTATTAGAAATACTTATGTAAAGTACAGAAGGAAAAATATCACTTCCAGACATACTACACACAACATAACTAAGATCACCTAGAGTTTAAATTTTAGTGGAAAAAGCAAAGTTAACTTTTCATAATTTTGCTATGGTAAGACTCTAACCACAGAATGTACTAATGCTATTTGAAGACAAAAAAAACAAAACAAAACAAAACAAAAAAACCCCTACTGGATTCTCTGGTATTGTCAGATCTTTGTGAAATCAGAAAATTTAAACAGAATGTTTAAGATTACCTGCCATATGACAAAAAATAATTAATAAAATATAAGTAATCAGATTTCATCTTTTCATTCCTGGGATGCCAGGAAACATTCAAAAATAAGTGTCAAATTATATGTGTGTATTTAGGAAAAAAAACTTACCAACTCTGTCTGGAAGGACTTCAAGTGCAGAAACTCTTTCATCCTTGTGCAGCTCTAGTCCATATACACAATCAAATCCATCATACTTTATAAGATAAAGAGAGGGATTTACAGGAACTTGGTCAAGAACTGTGCCCTTCCACTGTGTTACAGGTCCACTCCCTTCTTTCCATCCATGCTGTATTCTGCAGCCTACAATGTTTCTTCGTGGCTGAGAAATAGGTTTGCTTGGTCCCACATTGTTTCTGTGCTTTCTGTACACAGATACAAACACAATATTAAATAAGCACATATTCAAAATTCTACTCTGGATAAGAAGTGTATACTTTGTCTGCAGCTCAGTGTATCTTAGCGAAATAAAAGTATAAGGCTTATTACGCTATGCTGGAAAAAAAAAAGAAAAAACAACCAACAAAAACATACTGAAGAGTAGTGGATTACTCCCAACAACATTTTAATGAGAGCTTTGTAATTGTATACCTAAAACTAGTTTGCTTAAGAACTATGCTATCAACTCACCTGATCATATCTCAAAGCACAGTTACCTCACAGAACTTTACTATCTTGTTTCTCTCCCTTGTGAATAGTAAACATAAGTCCCTTACACAAGAATGAAGAAATGAGTGGAAGTATTACTGGCAGGTGACTAAAATTCTTCTAAGGAATTTTTTCTCCTACAACGTGTTTTCATCTGAAAGATATTTTGCTTCCTTCTTCACTTATTTTGGAGTCAAAGTATTTTTAAAGGTATGTCAGCAATAATATTCTTCTAGCATTCCTTTTTATTGCAACACCATTAAAATTGTATGTAATGGTAACGGCGATAGAAGGCATACTTCTTAGTGCACTAACATTTTTCTCCCCTTCTTGTTTTCATGGAAGTTGCATGAAAATTCCTTCTGGTCTGAGCAGTTGTTCTGATCAGCAATCACGTAAGCTGTCTGACAAAGCACTGAATGCTTCATGCAAGTTATTAAAATCACCAACTGACCATTTGAATACAAATGGAAGAAACAAACGAACATTATGACAGTATACTGGGGATAGGAAATTAGTACTATGTATATTTTAGCATGTTACAATATACATTTTAATTCTTAAAATGTTTATTTAGGAGGGTGACACATCATAATAATGGTGAATCTCAACTAAAACAAAAATAATTGTTTTGATTAGTTACTACCTGTTATATACTTCATTTATATGGCAAACATGAAATAATATTCTTAAAAGTAACATCTAAAGAATGAAAATAGGTTGCAAACAAAACAAATTTTTTTTCTTCAAGACAGCAGTAACTGAAGAGAAAGCTGATGAGAGCTCACAGAGCAGTGTATGTATGATAAAGATACAAAGAAGACAACAGTGAAATCTCAGTCCTACAGAATAAGGCATTCACTATATGAAGCTAGAATGCATAATGCTGAAGATGTAATCAAAATTCTACAAAAAACGAGACGTATGATTATTTCATCAACTTATTATTTCATCAGCTTGTTCCACCTTCAGAAAAAGATCTTAGCAGATACTTCAATAGTTGAATTTAACAAAATTCCCCTTCTGTGATTTGACTTTTTCAGCAAAATAAGGCTACAGTGTTTGCAGTCTTAACTTCTGAGAGTATAAATTATTATAAACTATCAGCTACAAGGCTCTTTCTTGCAGTTGGTTTTAATTTTATGCTGACACTAGAACGCATTTTCAAACTCTTGGTCAAGTGTTTCTTTTTTTTTTAAATTACAATGGTTTTAGTAATACTTTATTGTGACTCAGATGAGACAACAGAAATGAGTTTTACATTTACTTAGTTCTAATGAATCTTAGTTCTATTTAAGACAGAATAAAACAAAGTTAAAAAAACCCTGAAAGTTACAATAGCATCAGTTTTTAATGTTTGTATATGCTGCTAGTTGTCTGATTCTTGAAAAGTTTAAAGATACTTTTCAATATCAATTTTTCTACCTGTAAAGCACCCTGAAACGTTTAAAGTGAAACAATTAAGTGAAAAGCTTCACAGTCATTCTAAATAATATGATGAAAAAATACTGGAAAAGTGACTTCAAACTGTAACTACCTTTTAAAATGCCTTGGAGAGGGCAAAAAACATTACAAATGTAGTCAAACACCATCCAGATCAAGCTGTTTTTGAAGGCTGTTCTACCACTGAACTGCCATTCACTCTCATTTGCAGTATTTTTAATGTAAAAAATGAGATCTTTAAATTAGTAAATTTCCAAGGAAAATTTATATTTTCTTACATATGAATGTGTGGTAAGAACAAATGTATAGCTTTTTAAGCAACAGCTACCAATTTATTTTCATCCAAGACAAAAAGTAATGAACCCAAGTAATACCTTAATAGTATGCTGTTTCTGTAATACACCAAGTAATAAAAATATACATAACCTCTGAGATGCTATATCCAGAAGACCCAAAGTGTTTACCTCTATTAGAATTCTCTTCTAAAATTTCACTCAGATTCTCAGATTAAGAAAATTAATTAATTCTCAATCAATTTTCTAGATACATACAACACATGGAGTCAAACAAACAAAAAACCAGCAAGTCCTAGAAATAGTTCTCAACACATCAGACATATCCTCAGTGTGTTTCAGATCCTCTTCCGTACCTTGAAGGCATTAAGCTGGTAGAGAAAACCTAGTTATGAAAAGGCTTCATTATCAAAACCAGCTTTGTGAGACTACACACGCAGAAAGAAATCTTCCTACTTCTTCAAATTATGCTTAGATGGTCCTCATACAAACTTTCATTTTGCATGTGCTATCAGGACAAACAGTGTACTGCATAACTACTTACAACTGGCAGCTGAGAACCATTATTTCAGGACTGTGCTTACAAGACAAACTGGTATTTATAAAAGGAGCATAGCAATTTCCAATAGTCTATGTAGTTGTCCGTTTAATTAAGTTTTGAAAAAAAATAAATTTTTTCCAGCTCTCAGAGAAACGAGTTAGAACTAGGGAAAGAAACAGCAAAGGATGAAAGAAAGCCACGCCCCTAACATTCGGAGGGGAAAAGAAAAAAAAAAGCACAGCTGCAAAAGAACTGGCAAGAAAACTCTGCAATTGTGTAAGTGGTGTAAGTGCAGCACACAACAGCAGCGGTCCAAATAATTTTAGGCTTTCACAGTATGAAGAAGTATTAAAAATAGGACCCCAAACTTATTACAATCTTATTACAGACTACTACCAATAGCAGAATGACAATGAAACTCTTATTAACTACTATTCACAATATTCAGACTATGAGGCACGTTAGACGAAGAGCTTTCTGCACTCACTCAAAACTCACTATTCAGTTGCAAAATCTTATGATGCTGCAGAAGCCAAGATTACAAGTTGGTTTAAAGAGAGATCAGAAATTCAAAAGGCTAGGTTCACTGATAGTTAAACTGCAGGTACAGCCTGCACCTTGAGATCCTCAAATTGCAAACTACAAGAAATGCAGGGAGAAGAAAGGATTGATACGTACATCATTTCTTGTACTCTTTTCTTAAGTACCAAGAGTGGAGAAAGAATGAGATCTGAGAGGCTACTGACTGATCTGATGCTAACGAGGTCAGATTCATATTCACAGCAATGGTCACTACCCACTGACATCATCTGGAAGATCTGCCTTTATGCTGAACTGTAATCACGGCTGAATCCTTTCCAAAAGGCTCAACAGTTGACTATTGACTACCACTTAGTGATGACTTCAGAAGAGTAATCCGCACTGCTCATATGATCACTTCCTTGACTCATGCTCTCTTACATACTCTTGGCTCTGCCCTCTGCCACAAAAATTCTGTAGCATGTATGAAGTCTCCCCTATGGCCTTAACATGCCAAGGCTGGTTCCTCTTGTTTTATATTAAATGAGGAATATAAAAGTCATGATAACTAAATCAACAACAAAGTATGCATTACTAACTTACTGTCTACTATAACAGCTCAGAGTATTATAAGCACACATTGTTACAGAATCATCCATATCTCACCTTCTCACTGCAAATTATACATGTAAACAATTCTCCGCTAGTCTCTCTTATTCTTAGATAAGTCAGTGAACAGCACGTATCTTCGTTTGGTACATAAAACCTTCGCTAAATGATCAAGAAAAAATTGAACTAGTCTAACTTAACATAAAACTAAGCTGGATAGTTAAATTCCTCAAAATTGTATTATATAGCCTTTATGCTAACAAATGCACAACCTATTTAGGTATTTAAAAACTGTATATCAACACAACAGTAAAGACAAATCTAGCCACCCTCAAGTACAAAAGGCAACCCACCTCTGATAGTCTTCCCATCATACACTCCTTTCTCTGAGCGGTTGAAAAAGAACAAGAGAAATTAAGTTTTAACCAACTCTACCTGCCTCTAGACAAATAAACTTATGTCTTTGCCTTCTATGAAGATAGATAAGAATGGATAATGATGAGTTGGTGGAAGGGATTAGAGTAATTTTACATAAAATTTTGTCTCTGGGAAACAATTATTATTCATTCAAAAAAGTTAAGTCACTGAAAACACACTTGGTAGGCAAACTGCTTTGGATTGATGCATGTCATAAACCACTATAATAGGACTTTAGACTTAAAATGGAACTAGTAACTTTTTAAAAAATTTCAGGCTAAAGCAGCCTAGATTTCTCCATCAGAGATGCAGTCAGATACATCTCACCGATCAATAATGACCAGAGTATTAACTGTTTTCTCACAGTTACTCAGCAATATTCAGTAGCTAATTAAAGATCTTGTACAGGAAATAATGCATGTCATGAGAATGCATAAGAAGATATCCTACACATATGAACAGCAGCCTTCTAACAGACATACTTCAGATGTCCTTTATTTCAGAAAAGTGAAAAATCCTTTTCAAAACTACAGTTCTAGTGAATGGAAGATAAAATATTTCTAAGGTTATTTCCATACTTGTCGACCAGTAAGTATGCTTTAGAATTGTTAGCAACAGATGAACATTTTGCCAGATTAACAGAGGTCCCTGAGTACATGCGACTGGTTTCTGGCTTGCAACTGCTTCTCTCTGAATCCCAGAGAAATTGTAAATTGTAGTCATAAGGTAATTTCAGAATAACATTCAAAAATGATGCTTAAAACTCCCTTAGTGGCTTATTCTTTCCTACCACCCTCCAGAAAGAACTGAAGTCTGACTCTACACAAAAAACGGAATGCTATTTCCTAAATTTTACAGAAGCTAAGTGATTGGAACAATGCAGATATATTTCTAAAACAGTCCTTCCAGTTACAGACAGCTGCATTTTTGTAAAAATATTAACAACTTACTTGTGGGAAGTTCTTTTCTTCATCATGCTGGCAGAGACTCCTGCATGACCTACAATATAAATGATGATGGAATTACTGAAAAATAAAGACTGTGTACAATGTCACAAAAATCTGTGTTAAAAAAACTTATACATAAAAATTTCTCTATGAGCACTAAAATG
Source organism: Centrocercus urophasianus (assembly GCF_019232065.1). Taxonomy (NCBI): domain Eukaryota; kingdom Metazoa; phylum Chordata; class Aves; order Galliformes; family Phasianidae; genus Centrocercus; species Centrocercus urophasianus. Next base: position 21,079,862 of record NW_024884767.1, on the reverse strand, counting down.
TACACAATCCAAAAACGTCATGTTCTGAATTATCAATGTACTCCTGCAATGGGAGAAGGCTTTACAGAAATAAGAAATAAGCTTGAAGTGTGATATGACTACAACAGTTAAAGAGAAAGCCGAACTTCACTTAACAGGGACCTGGTCTATGTTCTAGAAAAATGGCCACAACAGTTGAGATGACCAGCTAGCTACAACAGTTAAGTGAATCAACTAACTGTTTAACTGTCTGTTCTTATGCAAATCAAAAAAATGCAAATGAATGTCTTGCTGAATTAATCAGACCAACATGGAGGTAGTATAGATGTGATTCAGCCTGAAGAACATAAGAAAAAAAAGTAATAAAAAAAAGGAGGCATGAAGAGAGCAAGTCTCCTAAGCCGGCTTCAACTCATGTATTCCTTCTGAATAAATGTCTAATACTATGATGAGGAATTCACAGTTCACAGTTCACAGTTTAGTATTAGAAAAAAGTATGCTCCTATAAAGCCCAACACTGAAACAGACCTCATCCTGTCTTCTGGGCCAGACAACTGCTTATCAGCTATGGTTAAGGGTAGTGGAAGAGAGCACGGGGGATGAGAAATATCAGATGGTTAATGGTGGTTGGGAATGCTCAAAAGTTGCAAACTGCCCTGATAAAATCTGCTATCTCAGACAGGTTTGACAGACACAGGTCTGTAGGGTCATGCCAGGGAGCCCTCAAATTTCCTTGGCAGTACAGTGTCAAGAAGCTTTTGGCCTGCCACAGGGAAAGCTTTATAGATAACAAAAGGCAGTGAGGTGACTAATTGCCAGGAGAAATGTACCATCGCAGCCACCATCACAGTGCAACTGCTATATTATGATTGTGCTGTTATTTCAGTATACCAATGTACTGCTCTGCTAAATGAAAATCCCATCTAACATCAAATACATTCAGAGGGATAAAGCGGGCATTAAAACAAAACCTTGTTGAGGGCAGTACTCAAAAGATCCTTGTCAGAGCAATGAACTAATGTGTAACTAATTGGACATGTTTTACTAGCATCTGTAAACAGCCATGTGTATAAACATGCTCAGAATTTTGACTATTAATGCTTAAATAAACACCCATAGAAAGACATTTAATTAAGTTTCTTTACAAGTCTAAACAAACCAATTTTTCTATATTTAACAGTATGTACATGTTCCAAGCATAGCTTTGGGTATGGTAAGTCATGCTAAGTCATAGCAGTATCATACAAGAGAGTCAAGCACTAAAAGTACTCCTAACCATCAGTCTCCATAATATTCTCATTTTTGCTTTTTCAAGTGGAAAAATAAAGAGGATATATAAAGTAACAAATGGCAGAATTAATACTGTATCTTATGTTTATAGCATTCAGGCTTGAATCAAATCCTCAGATTTGTGTTTCCAGTTCTAATGACATCTAAAAGGTTTGGGTTACAAAAACAAGCTTTAAGGGTAAATACTAAAGTAAATATAGCAATATAGACTTTTAGGAGATTATACAATTAGAACTGTACTTTAAGCACGTTTGTATGAACTCTTAATGAGAAAATAATAATTTCAAAAGATAACCAAAAGTTTGATTACAAACGCTGAAGAACTTGGGAACTGACTGCAACTAAAGTTGCTTCTGTAAGTGAGATGACTATGTTTAATTTATACTTAATTAAAAAAAAAATATTTTATTAGAAGTATGGGGGTGTTTTACTAAAATTATAAATCTTAAAAAAAATAAAAGTTTTCTCATAAAGTAAAAGATCTGCATCATCAGAACATTAACACGTTTCATGCTTGAAATTACTGACTGATAATGGTTTTGGCTAAAACAGCTCAGCAGAATCACCATGAGTTGGAAGGAGTCTATAAGAATCATGAAGTCCAAATCCTGGCTTGACACCTAAAAATCAGACCGTATGTCTGAGAGTACTGTCCAGATGCTTCCTGAACTCTGGTGAGCGTGGTTTGCTTCCCTGGGGAGCCTGTTCTTGTGCATGATCACCCTTGTCTGAGATTAAGGAGGAATTTGTTGACTAGAGAACTATCGTCGCGCTACCCAGTTCGAGCTTTTAGAATTACCATGGTATAGGAATGAACCTCTTTACTGTGCTCAACATACTTCTTATATATTCTTCATTCTGAACATGAGCCAGCAGTGCGCTCTGGCAGCTCGAAAGGCAAATGGGATCCTGGGCTCCATCAGGAGAGGGGTGGTCAGCAGGGACAGGGAGGTGATTGTCCCTCTCTACTCGGCTCTTGTGAGGCCCCATCTGGAGTACTGTGTCCAGGTGTGGAGCCCTCAGTACAAGAAAGACACTGAGATTTTGGAAAGGGTCCAGAGGAGGGCGACTAAGATGATCAGGGGGCTGGAGCACCTCCCCTATGAGGACAGGCTGAGGGAGTTGGGCTTGTTCAGCCTGGAGAAGAGAAGGCTGCGGGGTGACCTCATTGCAGCCTATCAATACCTGAAGGGAACCTACACCCACGAGGGGAGTAAACTCTTCAAAAGGGCTGACAACAGCAGGACTAGGGGAAATGGATCCAAGTTGAAGGAGGGAAGATTTAGGTTGGATGTTAGGGGGAAGTTCTATACAAGGAGAGTGGTTAGGCCCTGGAACGGGCTGCCCAGGGAGGTTGTGGATGCCCCGTCCTTGGATGTGTTTAAGGCCAGGCTGGACGGGGTCCTGGGCAACCTGATCTGAATGTGTGTGTTTGGTGGCCCTGCTAGGCAGGGGGTTGGAACTACATGATCCTTGAGGTCCCTTCCACCCCGGGTGATTCTGTGATTCTGTGATTAGAAAGCAGTAATTTACCAATAACAGCTCATTGGCTTAAGATTCTACCAAGCAACAGCAGTAAGACAATAGGCTTCTCAATTTCCCTAAATATGACATTAACTGTACATATCAGCAGAAGAGCATAAAGAGAACATCCTGTTATTCTTTAATCACAGTTTGTTCTTTGTTCTAGTTTGCTGACTCCCAGGGTTTCATACCTACAAGAAGGAGGTACCATGGAGTTTATCAAGCCCAACGGTGATTCACCCTTAGTTACATCCTCACCCAGAGAGAATATAGAATAGGGTCTAAATGACTAGAGTCAAAATCTTTAAGGATTTATGGACCCTCATTCTGCAAAGACAGTGATAGAGGGGTTATCCTTACTTCTGCTTAAGGCTGAAGACCATCAGCTGAGGGAAAAACATCAATATTAACAGGAGGGAGTGCATGAACTCCAGAGACCCTTGTTGAAAATTCCTGAATCCTCTAGACTCAAGTGAGTTGCCACTCCAAAGGCAGTCTAACTAATGCAGTATATAACGTTGAATGTGCACATTTACCTTTGATCCACCACTCACAGATCAAGACTCAAGACAATCCTGGGTCCATGTTAAGTGGTGAAATTTCTCCCTCTCTGTTGGTCTTTCCCTTAATCTCCTCTTAGTCATTTTTCTTCAGTAACTGTTGCCTACTACTGTAGAAAATTACCTAATTTTGCCTCAAAGTAGTTGTTAGAAAGCTCAGTAATTTGGCTGGTATGGTTCCGTTGAGTCACTACCTGACTAGGTTGCTCTGGCAACCCTTGTCAAACATACAGTATCACTATTTGAGGAATTTCAAACATTCATCTTCTTCACAACTCACTGAGTGGGAATAAAACAACTTCGTCTGCAAAGAAGTTTTTCTTGATATCCAGCCTGAACTTTCCCTGTGGCAGCTCCATGCCTTTCCCTTCTACTGCTGGCCACCAGAGAACACTGCCCCTCCACACCTCTCATGAGAAAGCTGTAGGCTGCAGTGAGGTTTCCCGTCAGCCTCCTCTTCCCTGGACTGAACATACCCAGGGATGGGGGGCTGAGTCCCCACACATGTAGAAGACAACTTACTTTAACAACTGCAGTATTGTCAATAGTTAAAATTTACAAATTTCCTTGCCTGATTATCTTTCAGCTACAGGAAGGCAAGGATACACCTAGGTAAAACAGTAGTAAGACAAAAACTCTATAATAGGAAGTGGATAGATTGTGAAGAGCTCTGTCTGAGTAACAGCCATGACAAGGTTGAGAGCTTATCAGTTAAAATCAGGGATTGGTCCAAGAAAGGACATCTGGCGTTTGGGGTCTACTACAGGCCACCTGATCAGGAGGAGCATGCTGACAAGGCCTTCTTGCTTCAACTGCAGCAAGCGTCACACTCACAGGCTCTTGTCCTGATGGGGGATATCAAACACCTGGATATCAGCTGGGATAGCAGCACAGTGGCAGACAATCCAAGAGATTCCCAGAGTTTGCTGAGGACAACTTCCTGGTCCAGGTATTAGACAGACCAACCTGAGGTGAAGCCTTACTGGACCTGGTAATCACCAATGCACAGGAGAGCATTAGAGAGATTAAGATTGGAGGCAGCCTGGGCTGTAGTAACCATCCCTGGTGGAATTTGTGATCTTGAGGAATGCAGGCCTGGCAAAAAGCAGAGTCAGGACCCTGAACTTCAGGAGAGCAAACTTCTGGCTGCTCAAGGAACTGCTGGATGGGATCCCTTGGGAAACTATCTTTGAGGGTGTAGGAATAGAACAGAACTGGCAGCTCTTTAAGGACACCCTTCAGCAAGCACAACAGCTCACCATCCCCCAGCAGAAGAAAACAAGTAGAGACGGTGGGCCACCGACATGGCTGTGCAAGGACATGCAGCTTAAACTGAAGGAAAAGTGAGAAATGTACAGGTAGTGGAAGCAGGGTTGTGTAGCTTGGGAAGAATACACAGATGTTGTCTGCATGTGTAGAGACAGGATTAGGAAAGCCAAGTAGAATTTGGCAGAGGATGTGAAAAATAACAAGAATGGGTTTTACAGGTAAGTAGGCAGGAGGAGACAGGTCAAGGAGACTGTACCCCCCTCTGATAAATGAGAACAAAGACCTTAGACCTGGGAAAAGCTGAGGTCCTCAATCTTGCCTCAGTCTTCACTGGTGGTTATCATGGGGCAGATCCTCCTTGTTACCATATTAAGGCACACATGAGACAGAAAGGTAATTTGAGACAGCCAGCATGATTTCACTAAGGACAGATCTTGCTTGACCAATCTGGTGGCCTTCTATGTTGGAATGACAGAATCAGTGGATAGGAGAAGGGTGATGGATGCCGTCTATCTGGACTTCTACAATGCCCTTGACATGGTCCATCATCACATCCTTCTCTCTAAATTGGAGAGGTATGGATTTGAAAGATGGACTGTTTGATGGATTAAGAACTTGGCTGGTCACAGCCACAGGGCTGTAATCAGTCATTCTGGGTGGAGCCCAGTCACAAGTGTTGTCCCCCAAGGGCTGGTCTTGGGACCAGTGCTCTTCAACATCTTCATCAATGACATAAGACGATGGAATTGAGCGCACTCTCAGCAAATCTGCAGACAACACCAAGCTGAGTGGTGTGGTCAATACACTGGAGGGAAGGGAAGCCATCCAGAGGGACCTGGACAGGCTGGAGAAGTGGGTCCATGAAAACCTAATGAGGTTCAACAACGCCAAGTGTAAGGTGTTGTGCTTGAGCTGTGCCATCTCAGTTATTTACATAGAAGAACTCCTTGAGAATAGCTCTGTAGAGAAGCACTTGGGGGTCCTGATGGATAAGAAACTGGACATGAGCCAGCAGTGTGCATTTGCAGCCCAGAAGGTCAGCAGTATTCCGGGCTGCATTAGAAAAGGGGTGCCCAGCAGGGAGAGGGATGTGATTGTCCCTCTCTACTCGGCTCTTGTAAGGCCCCATCTGGATACTGTATCCAGGCCTGGACCCCCCGAGCCCAAGAAAGACCCAAAGTTTTTAGAATGGGTCCAGAAGAGGGCTGCTAAGATGATCAGAGGGCTGGAACACCTCTCCTATGAAGAAAGGTTGAGGGAACTGGGCTTGTTTAGCTCTGGGAAGACCTCTTTGTGGCCTTCCAGTACTTGAAGGGAGCATATAAACAGGAGGGGGAACTACTGCTTACATGGGTTGATAGTAATAGGACAAGAAGGAGTAGTTTTACACTAAGATAGGGGAGGCATAGGTTAAGCATTAGGAGGAAGTTTTTCACACAGATTGTGGTGACGCACTGGAACAGGTTGCTCAAGGATGTTGTGGATGCCCCATCCCTGGAGGCATTCAGTACCAGGCTGGATGTGGCTCTGGGCAGCCTGGTCTGGTGGCTGGTGATCCTGCGCAAGACAGGGGGTTGAAACTAGATGATTATTAAGGTCCTTTTCAACCCAGGCCATTCAGTGATTCTATGAAAAATTCTCAGACTGCTGTTTTTCCTGTTAAGAAAGGTTTTTAAAGCTACTTACTTTTAAAAAATAATAGCTAAAATAAATAGATGTTATTTAATGAAGTAAATGAAGTTTGTAACCTACAAAAATAAGTTACTCAGCTAAAGACTATGTACACTACACTAGACCATACAACCATTAACACTGCTTGAACAAGATATACACATTCTGCGTAACAGCATCGTGCGGAAGAATATTTCTTTATTTGGTACTTGTACAAAAGGTCAGAGATGGCACAAAAAGCCAGTATGTTCCACAAACAATTGCTGGTGCCAGTACCTATCAGCTCTGAGATCTTGGCACGCAGCTGAGGTTCCGCATGGAGCACGTCACCCCGTGCCACCTTGCAAACATGTGGTAGAGGAGAACTGGCAGGCAGATGGTGTTCCTGCTGCAGTGAACCCCCAGTCCTCTCCTCCACCTAGCCCTCTGTCCTTCCCCCCTAGTGAAGAACTGGAGGGTGTGGGGCACAGGCAAAAGCAGCATAACTCTCTCCCAAAAAGGCACCAGGGTGATATTCACCAGACAGGTGTATCTGCTGCCCTGCCATCAAGGCAATTTATGAGAGGAGGAGGGGTGGAAACAGATACTGGATAAGCAAAGTGGACATCCCCCATCCTTGGCTCCCCATGTGTCACTGCACAATAGGTTTGAGGCCCTGGAACTTGAGGGAGAAGTGAGTGAGGGTGTGGAGGGAGGTCCAACCATGAGGTTGCCGCACGTGAAGTGGCTGACCCCACACCTCAAGACTGCCTCCACCCGGAAGGACAGAAGGGTGGTTGTTGTAGGCGACTCTCTGCTGAGAGGAAGGCCCTATATGCCAGCCTGATCCTACCCACAGGGAGACGTGCTGTCTCCCTGAGGTCAGGGAGATTTCTACGAAACTTCCTGAACTGATTCACCTTTCTGATTATTACCCTTTATTGATAGTTCAGGCTGGCAGTGAAGAAGTCACCGAGAAAAGCCTGAAAACTCTCAAGCGAGACTTCATGGGACTGGGGTGGGTAGCTAAAGGAACAGGCGTGCAGGTGGCTTTTTCTTCTATACCTTCAGTAGCACGGAAGGATAATGAGAGGATCCAAAAAACCCACCTCATGAATAAATTGCTTAGAAGTTGATGCAAACACAAGAATTTTGGTTCTTTTTTGACCATGAGGCAATTTTCTCAGCACCTGGCATGATGGCTGCAGATGGAAGTGGCCTGTCTCTGAGGGGTAAGAGGATCCTCGCTGAGGAAATGGCAGAACTCATTGAAAGGCCTTTAAACTACGTATGAAGGGGGAAGGGGACAAAACGAGGGCCACTGGGTTTGAACGGGTAGTTCAAGGGCTCATACCAAACTTGATGGGAAAAGAGAGTGGAGTACAAAGGGATGGATGAGGGCAGAGGGATGCTGGGGATGCTGTTGTTCTAGGGGATCCTGGATCCACTATAAAGGCGGTAGATGGAAAGCCCAGCTGAAGTACCTTTATACTAACACACACAGCCTGGAAAATAAGCAGGACAAGTTGGAAACCGTGATGCATTTGGAAAGTTATGACCTTATTGCTATCACAGAAACATGGTGAGATGCCTCCTGTAACTGGAATGTCACCACTGAGGGATATCGGCTCTTTAGAAGGGATAGACAAGGTACGAAGGGTCGGGGAGTTGCCCTCTATATCAAAGAGTGGATAGACTGTGAGGAGCTCCCTCTGAGAAAGTTATGAACAGGTTCTTAGCCTCCAGATTAGAATTAGGGACACGACTAATAAATGCCAGCTGGTGATAGGAGTATACTACAGGCCACCCAATCAAGGGGAAACTGCTGACGAGGCTTTCTTCCTTCAGATGCAGGAGGCATCATGCCCACAGGCTCTTGTCCTGGTGGAGGACTTCAACCATCCAGATATCTCCTGGAAAGACCACACGACGAGCTACAAGACATCCAGCAGGCTCCTGGAATGCACTAATGATAACTTTCGGGTCCAGGTACTGGACAAACTGACCCAGAGGTGCAGTGCTGCTGGACTTGGTGCTCACCAATGCAGAGAAGACCATTAAAGGCATTAAGGTTGGAGGCAGCCTGGGCTGCAGTGAATTCGTGATCTCGATGAATGCAGGCCTGGCAAAGTGTGGCGTCAGGACCCTGAACTTTGGAAGAGCGAACAATAAGTTGTTCAAGGAATTGTTGGCCAAGATTCCCTGGGATGCTGTCCTTAGAGACAGAGATGTTGAGGAGAACTGGCTACTCTTCAAGGATGCCTTCTGAGAGCACAAGAGCTCTCCATCCCTCTGAATAAGAAAGCACGCAGAGGAGGTAGGAAACCGGCATGGCTCAGCAAGGACCTGCTCGGCACGCTGAGGGTAAAGAAAGCTCTGCAAACAAGGGTTTGTCACCTGGGAAGAATACAGGGATGCCATCCGGACTTGCAGAAGTGGGATCAGGAAAGCCAAGGTGCAGGTGGAACTGAACTCGGTGAGTGATGTGAAAAGCAATAGGAATACATTCTACAGGTACACTGGCCAGAAGAGACAGGTCAAAACAAGTGTACCTCCTTTGGTAAATGTAAAAGGAGAACTGGCTTCAATGGACTAAGAGAAGGCTGAGGTACTGAATGAGCTCTGCCTCGGTCTTCACTAGCAGCCAGGATTCTAGTATTTCTCACGTCTCTGAACCCTGCATTCCTAAAACTCTAGGTAGGACTGGGGTGGTAAATCCCCTCCGACTGTAAAGGCAGAGCAAGTTCCGAGACTGCCTGATGAGCCTGAATGTGTACAAATCTATGGGGCCAGATGGCGTGCATCCCAGGGATCTGAAGGAGCTGGCTGAGGTGATTGCCAAGCTGCTCTCCATCATATTTGGAAGGTCGTGGCTGTCAGGTAAGGCCCTGGATGACTGGAGGAAGGGTCACATCACTCCCATTAACAAGAAAGGAAGCAAGGAGGACCCAGAGAACTACAGGCTGGTCAGTCTCACCTCTGAGCCTGGGAAGATTATGGAACAGATCCTCCTGGATGACATGCTTGATCACATGAGGAATGAGCGTATGATCTGAGACAGCCAGCACGGCTTCACCAGGGGAAGGCCATGCTTAACCAATCTAGTGGCCTTCTATGATGGAAAGGAGACTGATGTCATTTACCTGGACTTGAGCAAGTCCTTCAACACGGTCCCCACCACATTCTTATCTCCAAATTGGAGGGACATGGATTTCATGGGTGGACACTCGATGGATGAGAAATCAGTTGAAAGGCTGCAGACACAGGGAGGTCATCAATGGTTCTATGTCCAGGTGAAGGCCAGCATTCCCCAGGGCGTCTGTCTTGGGACCGGTGCTCTTTAACATCTTTATTAATGACATCGATGACGGAATTGAGTGCACCCTCAACAACCTTTCTGATGACAACAAGCTGAGTGGTGCAGTTGATATGGTGGAAGGAATGTGGTGGCCATTCAGAAGGATCTCAACAGGCTTGAAAGGTGGGCCCGGGTGAACCTGATGAGGTTCAACACAGCAAAGTGAAAGGTTTGGCACCTGGGCCAGAGGAATCCTAGGCATCCGTACAGACTGGAAGGAGCAGTCCTTGAGAGAGGTCCTGCAGAGAAGGACATGGGGGTCCTGATGGATGAAAAACAAAACATGAGCCAGCAGTGTGCAGCTCAGAAAGCAGATGGTATCCTGGGCTCCATCAGAAGACGGGTGGCCAGCAGAGACAGGGAGGTGATTGTCCTCTCTACTCTGCTCTTGTGAGGCCCCATCTGGAGTACTGTGTCCAGGTCTGGAGCCCCTAGTACAAGAAAGACAGAGAGCTGTTGGAGAGGGTCCAGAGGAGGGCCACAAAGATAAGATGATCAGAGGATTGGAGAAACCCCCTGCGAAGACAGACTGAGGGAGCTGGGCTTGTTTAGCCTGGAGAAAAGAAGGCTGCGGGTTGACCTCATTGCAGCCTTTTAGTACCTAAAGGGAGTCAACAAATAGGAGGGGAGCCAACTCTTTGAAAGGGTGGGTATCAGCAGGACAAGGGAAGTGGTTTTAAGTCGAGGGAGGGAAGATTTAGGTTGGATGTCAGGAGGAAGTTCTTTACAGAGAGTGGTGAGTCTGCCCAGAAAGGTTGTGGATGCTCCGTCCCTGGAGACATTAAAGGCCAGACTGGATGGAGCCGGGGCAGCCTGGTATTAAATGGGGAGGTTGATGGCCTTGCCTGTGGCAAGGAAGGCTGCAGACTCATGATCCTTGAGATCCCTTCCAACCTGGACCATTCTGTGATTATGTGAAACAAGCACCATTAATAAAAATAGGAAAATATACACTGAACAACCCCTGTCACACACAAGATTGGTGATGCCCCAACAAGTGCCTGTATGTTGTGTTCTTTCTATTTTTGTTGTTGGTATATCACATCATAACATCATGTAAAACAGTGAGAGTTACAGAGTTAATTGTTCTGATTCTGTGGATTGCCTTTTTGGGGGCATTTTTGGTTCTCGCAAGGGAAAGGAGGAGCAGCGCGGCATTCTTGGAAGACTTCTCACACAGAGGAAGGAAGGTGGAGCTCCTGGCAGTACACCAGCCACCTCTTGCTCACTCAGCTTGCTGGGAAGAAAAGCACGTGCTTCCCCTGCAGTCTACTAGCATAAGACCTCATATTTGGACACTCTTTTCTCTCTCATTTCCTTTGATTTTGTTGGACTCAGTAAATTACTGTTCCTCCTCAGATTGTTGCTGTTGCTTTTTTTTTTTTAGACTTATCTGCTATGTTCCTACCCTCCCCCCTCTCCTCCTCTCCCAGAGTGCACAGCCCTCAGATGCCTTGCCTCATTAGTCACAGGGCCTCATCCCACCCCAAAAAGTTAATACTTTTTTTTTTCCTCTCTCTTTTGTCTCCTTCCAGGCTTGTGCCATCATGGACACAGATCTAGGGATAACTCTGTGACACTGTGTTGCCCATCCCTTACTCAAAAAATACCATCACACCCTTGTCAAGATAAAACTTTTTCAAGAAACTAAAATGAGAGTCTTTGAAGGGTTACAAACGTTACTCCTTTGAAGTGGTAAAATCCATTAGAACAAATTACATTTTGAAATGCTGTTCCAGTTTTCTTTTCCCTAGAGGAATTTAAAAAATTAATTCAAACTACTAAAATCCTTCTGTTTTTTTTACATACTAAGTTCTGTGCATTTCACTTTCTCCCCAAGATCAAAGGAAAAAATTAAACTACATAAAACTATTGTAAAGTAAGACAGAGAAAACTTTAGTGGCAAGAAACATGATTCTTATTTCCTATTCAAAACTGCAAAAAACCTGACAAGTTTTGTTGTAAGTACAGTTTCTCTTTTGTAAATGAATGCGATTTTGATTACATCTATACTGTCATATTGCTACCAATATAGGTTGGTTTGGTTAGCAATAGGAATTAGTACACTAATTTAAGAACCAATGTATTAGTGAAAGGAATCCATAAGTGATAGTTCTAAAATTTTCCATTTCAGCTTTCATGATGAATAGCCTTGTTTTCCTCAATAACTCTGCAGTAAGAAAATAATAGAATAATTTCATCTTTTGCCTCAATGATTTTGCCTTGCACGAAGCAATGGAGTCACAATAGAATACTTGATATAATCTGTCTCAAAACATGCAAGGACACTTTCCTCAGGCTCCACATTATTGCTTTTAAAAAGTGGCTCATCATGGCCTAATAAGCAATGGAAATCTTCCGAAGTGGGGAAAAGTGGACGAAAGTAAGTCGAAGATTTAGTGATAAAGTGAAAAATGGGAAGAAGTGGGTGAGCATTCGACCACTTGAGATACCACTGAGCATACTCTAAGGGATATTAGCATATTATGAGTCCTTGAAAAAGAATGAATATGTGTGCCAGTGTACTGCATATGTATGTCTCAACTGTTCAAATGCAGAGCTTGAGAAGTTGTGCTTGCGTACCATAAGAAATAAAGGAATGCCACTTTCTAACACTGCGCTGGAGTTGGAGAGTTTTCTTCCTGGATTTTGGATGACAGTATGTCTTTAAACTTAAAATGCTGATGCAAATAAGGAGTACTTTATATACACAAACATATATATATACACAATATATATTGCCTTTGCAATTGATCATTCCTATGAAAAGCAACATTCCTTTGAGACGATTTATTAAAACTACTTGCAGAAGTCACATTTGAAATTAGTATATGTTTCAAATGACAGACAGCAAATTAACATTAGTGGAAGCTAGTGACATGTAAAAACAATAAGTTACCAAAAGTTTTCAAAGGAATTTTCCTTCATTGGGTGCTTCAGTTCTGAATGAATTCGGCAAGTACTTGAAAGCAGCAAAATGGGTATTTTTAAAGATGACTCCCTTTCCCAATTTTACCCAATAGTATTCATTTGATTTATTGACATTTTCAGAAAAGCAGTGATTCAGAATGATTGATTTTAGGTAATGTACTACATCATGCATCTACAAAGTTTTTTACTGCGCTGGCCAGTCATGAGTTTAATTTCACTACACAATAAAAATGGCAATTCTACTTCTCTCTGAAAACGTTAAGTAATTTCACGGAAAAAAAAAAAAGGTCTAATTACATAGAATGATTTGCATTACTTAAATAGTAAAAAAAAAAAAAAGACTGAACTGGTTTTGTTTCTAAAGGGCCACACAGAAAAACACAGAACAACTCTTCACCACTTCATGCTTTTACTGCATCATTGCTGATAATCCTCACTTCAGAGTACGCTAGACTGCAATTGATTGCAATCTATCAAACTGCAAAACTTCAAATAAGCCCAAATGGTCATAAAGCATGCTTACTCACATTCTGCACTTATGTGATTATAAAATACTTATGACTAATTTTCAGTTTAGATAAGACAGTAGCAGCAGTCTATAGACAAACTTTTTTGTAGTGCTTAACAGAGGCTCTTCTACAATTTTTGATGAAGGTACATCAAACTATAAATACAAGCGGTATACATTTCTTTCTATTTGTTTCAGTACTTCAGGGATAAACAGAAGAAAAAGTCTCCTGTGAAAACGTCAGTGAAGGTCTACAACAAACTCATTTTTTTCCTCCTTTTAAGGAGGTGTTTAATTTACAGCTCCATTAATATTTTTTACATTATAAACTTCTTATATGCACGTCTGTATTGTTAAATTAAATCTGCTTGAGTCTTTTTGTCAGCTTCTGTAACATGAGTAAACACTCTTTTAAGACACAAGTAGTAACACCTGTATAAAGACACTGAGACATAAAAACTATTTATAAAAGCAAGAATATTTTTTACCTACTGAAAGCAAACAAGCAAACAAAATCCATAAAACTGAAAAGGAGGCTTACCCGCATCAGCTCTGGATCGCTGACCTGGTGATTTTCCAAATGGGGTCTTCATTCATCTGTGTTTAAGTGAGCAGCAAAGCTGCTGGACTAGGGTGAAAATCCAGTTCTTCCCAGCTTTCAGGAGATCTCACTCTTCAAAGAGAAACTGCTACTTAATCCACTATTCAATCATGAATTTGTTCTTCTTCAAAAGCAGAAGACACACTCTGAAAAACAAAATAGGCAAAGCACTAAGTTGTTTGATTTGAAACGTAACTTGAAATAAGCATTCATGGCTGAATGAGTCACTGGTTTGTAAAGACCTGCAGAAGTTCTTGGTGATTTTCTATACCTAAATTCATCTGATTCCTGAAGTATTTAGTCATCACATTCATCTAGATAATCAAGGTGATAACTAAGGACTTCTAGAAGTTCCATTTAGAAGTTAAATTAAAGAAACCTTTTTATTACCTAGAAATTTGAAGAACTGTTGGTCAAAAAGGCAACATTATTCCAATTTAGAAGAAGGGCACAGCAAAAAGCCTTGAAATTACTGGCCTGTTACTATAAATTCACTGCCTGAAAAAAACTGCACTTAAAGGATACAGCAATCACCAGACACGGGTTCTTGAAAGGAAAAGCCTGTCTCACTAATTTGATGACTGTCCTAGTTTCAACTACGACAGAGCATAGTATAATGCTGTACTCTGGCTTCAGAAGTAAAACAATACTGATAACACACAGATATTTTACAATTTTTTAATTGTTACTGAGTTATGCTACACAGAGCCAAGGACATTTCATCTTCACATACTGTCACATGTATAAGGGAAATGCTGAATCACAGCCTGAACCTCTAATTGATCACCTGAGGCAAGTAATGATTCAGCCCTGGGAGCAGAGGTGAAGGCAATTCACCTGTGCTGCAGGAAGGGGTGGAGCCTGGCTCTACCTCTCCTAGACCCATTTAAGAGATGACGACCGTAGGAAAGGATCTCTTTCTGGAGATCTGTCCTTTGGAGTTTTACAGTGAGCCTAGGACAAGGGTAAGGTATTTATTCTCTTTTTTGCTATAATAACTGCTTAGCGAAACTCTCTTGTTTATTTCATAATTATAACATCTATATATTCATTGATTATATACACATATCAGTGAGGGGGCTGACAGGGCACAGAAAGATTGGAGGGGTCAGAACCAGGATAACTGACCTTAGCAGGCCAAAAGTATATTCCGTACCATATGGCATCATGTGGAAAAACTATAAATCTGTGGAGGCTTTTGCAAGGAGGGGCAGCTGCTGCTTAGAATGGCTGGGCAGGTGGTGAGCAGCTATGCATTGCATCATTTGTTCTGCAAATACACATAAATATTACTTGTATATGTATTACTTCTGCACATGTTATCATTGCTGTTATTTCTCTTTTCCTAGTAAACAGTTTTATTTCAACCGATGAGCCCTACTTCCCCACCACTGCCCTGGTTCATTCAACCATCCCACAAGACTGAGCAAACAGCTGAAAGGGTGCTTAGCTATCTGTTGAGTTAAACAAACAATAAGATAACCCAGTTAGTAGGTGAAAGCAAGGTGGTAGATGCAGTTTTCCTCAACTTTATCTTAGACTAGGCTTTCTGTTGAAAGGAGCCGCGGGAGACAAGCCTCATGCTATCATGGTCAGCAAGTCACGTTTATTGATTACCAAAGATTCTCTTTTATACAGGTCTTAATAATCCTCATACATAGTGCGAAAGCGAGCTCATCATTGGTGCTTAAAGCTGAATGCCAATCCCTCCCATCTTATGCCTGTTCTTCATTCCTTAGATATTGCTTCTGTTTCTTTGTATCCACCATGTCCTGTGTCCTTGCTACGTTCACAATTTAGACAAGCTAGGTTCTGTAACCCTCCAGCTCGTGATCAGTGAGCGGTACCCTGCTTATGTGCCCTTTGTCACGTAGCCATTCCTCCACAGCTTTCAACACTGTTTTCCACAGTATCCTTTTGGACAAAATGTGATGAATTGCCTGTAAGGCTTGCTGTCAATGGGGCTACAAGTGGCTGACAAACAGTTGCTAGCATCGTTCCCCCATGCACAACTTTGGAGCTATTTTCAACACTCCTATCAGTTATCCAAAAAGAAAAGTTGAAGACAGCCTTATGAAAAATTGCCTGACAATACTATACTGGCAGGCAGTATTGACTTCCTGGAATAACAAGAGGCTCTGAAGAGGGATCTAAGTAGATGGGAACACTGATCAATCAGCAACAAAATGAAGTTCAAGGCAAGAAAATGCTGAGTTCTGCACCTAGGATGGGATTATGCCAAAGACAGACGGAAATGAGTGGTAGGAAGAGCAGCTCAGCAGAAAGGGACCTGTGGGTGCTGGTGACAGGCGGGCTCACCATAAGCCAGGAGTGTGCCCAGGCAGCCAAAGGACAAACCACATTTTGGGATACATTAAACACAGCACAGCCATTAGTCAAAAGAAGTGAGTTTTCCACTACAGTCAGCATTGGTGCAGCCTCACCTTGAATACTGTGCGTGCAGTTCTGAACTCTATAAAATAACAAGGATGATAAAGTACTTGTAAGTTTCCAGAGGAGGGTTGATAAAAGGGCTGGAAGGCACATCCTACAGGGAGATTCTGAGGACACTTGGGTTACCCAATCTGGAAAGGGGAGGCTCAGAGGCATCCTCCTTGTCCTTTGTAAGGAAAGGAAGCCTAGAGGGAAGCAATCATCTCTTCTACTTGTCATTGATGGCAGGATGCGGTAATGGCATAAAGTTCTACCAGGCTCAGACTAGAAATCAGGAAAAACTTGGGGTTTTAAAAACTATTTTTCTGTGTAAGTGTGGTGAAACACTGGAATGGGGTTCCTAAGGTTGTTGACTCCTTGTGTTGGTGTTTAGGAGGCACCTGGTTAACACTTAGGTTAGGATGAACCATCACAGAATCCTTAGAGTTGGAAGGGACTTCTGAGGGTCATCTAGTCCAACTCCCCTGCAATAGACACGGACACCACAGTGAGATCAGGTTGCCCAGGGCCTAATACACCCTCACCGTGAAAATCTCCAGGGAAAGGCACCAACATCACCACTGGGCAACCTGTTCCAATGCCTCACCACCTCATTGTAAAATATTTTTTCCTTAAAAAAAATCTAACCTAAACCTACAGTCCTTGAATTTGAAACCATTTCCCCTTGTTCTATCACTACAGATACTGCTCAAGAGTCTGTTCCTTTCTTTCTGTAGCTCCTCGCTCAGCACTGAAAGGCTGCTACCACCTTGCACACTGCAGCTTTCTCAGTCTATTCTCATAGAAGTGTTCCATTCCATGGCCCATTTTTGCGGCTCTTCACTGCACATGTTTCAACAACTCTATGTCCCTCCCACACCGAGAACTTCGTATTTGGATGTAGAACTACAGCTGATTTCTAACCAGCACATAGCAGAGAGTCAAGATCATCTCCTCTGGCCTGTTGGCCATGCTTCTTTTGATGTAGCCAGGATACAGTTGGCTTTCTGGGCTGCAAGGGCACACTGCTGACTCATGGTTAGCTTTCATCCACCAGTACTCCAAAGTCTTTTTCTACAAGGCTGCACTCAATCCTTTCATCTCCCAGTTTGTATTGATAATTGGGGTTGCCTTAAACCTGGTGCAAGACTTTACGCTTAGATTTGTTGAACCTCATGAGATTGACCTGGGCCTGGACTGCTCAAGCCTGTCTAGGTCCCTCTGGATGACATCCAATTCCTCTAGTGTTTCAACCGCATCCCACAGCTTGGGGTCATCAGCAAATTTGCTCAGGCTGCACCTGACCTCACTGCACATGTCACTGATGAATATATTAGAGTGTATTGGCCCCAGCATCAAGGTGTCCCTGGGGGACACACTCATCACTGATCTCCACCCAGACACTGAGCCATTGATCACCATTCTCTGGACTCAATCCTGCAATCAGTTGTTCATCCATTGAACAGACCACCCATCAAATCCATATTGCTCCTATTTGGAGAGAAGGATGTTGTGGGGTACAGTGTCAAAGACCTTAGTGAAATTGAGATAGATGACATCAGTGCAGTAGTGCATCACTGCATTAGTAGACAAGGACTGTTCCCTTGTCCACTGATGCAGCAACACCATCATAGAAGGCCAGTAGGTTGGTCAAACAGCTCTTAGTGAGGCCATGCTGGTTCTCATGTATCATTTCCCTGCCTTCCACATGCCTTAGCATAGTTTCCAAAATGATCTGTTCCATAATTTTCCCTGACACAAATGTGAGACTGACAGGTCTGGTAGTTCCTGGAGTATTATTTTTCACCCTTTTTAATGATGGCTATTGTCACGGTTTTATGATTTTTGGCTACCAGTATTCCACACCATAACATCATGTAATGCACTGGGGGGGGTTGACTTCCGCCAAATGTTCGTCCGATGGAGAAGAACTACATTTCCCCAGGAGGCTTTGCGGTCAGCAAGGAGATATAACTTTGTGCAAGGTCACCTGACTCGCTTTGCCGCCTGCTTTTCTTCAGTCACTCCACTGGACTGCACTTCTCACCTCAGCACTGTGGTGAGGTCTATCTACCATTCAGGCAGACTCTCTCTCTCTCTCATTGTATTTTTTTGCTAATACTGTATTTAGTAAATGATTTGTTCCACCTCAGATTATTGCTGTTGTTTTCAAGTATTTTGGAGTCCCCTGTTTCCCCTTTCCTGGAGGTGCGGATCCGCAGATCCCTCCGCCCTGCTGGTCACGGAACCAGGCCGAACCAGCCTGTAAACCGCTGACGGGTATGATGTTACCTTTTTTCTAGTCACCAGGGACTTCACCTGATTGCCACATCTGGCCAAATATCATTGAAAGCAGCTTGGCAACTACATCAGCCAGGTTCCCTCAGGACTCTGGGATACATCTCATCATAACTCACACAGTTGTGGATGTTCAGGTTCCTCAGGTGGTCACAAACCTGATTTTCCCTTACAGTGGGAGGGATCTTGTTTCCCCAGTCCCCTCCTACAGAACCAAATGTTTGAGGGCTATGCAGTGAGCACTTATCGGAGAAGACTAAGGCAAAAAAAGTTGCAGAGTACATCAGCTTTCTCCTTCTCTGCCATTACCAGTCTGCCTGTGTTACTCACTAACGTAAGCATGACCTACTGGACCTTCCTTTTCTGGCTGAGGTACCTGTAGAAGCCCTTCTTACTCTTTTTGGCATCTCCTGCAAAGTTTAGTTCAAGCTGGGCCTTGGCTTTTCTGACCCCATCCCCTACACAGCTTAGCAGCTTCTTTATACTGTTTGCTGTGGAGGATTGGCTCAAAGACAGTGGTCATATTTTCCTGTCCTTGGACTGTTGCGAGCAAAACAGTGCGTGGGCTCAGGGATGGTACCCCTGATTAAGCCAAGTTGAGGGAGTTGGTAACAAGGGCAGGAACATGATAATGTCTGTTCTGGAATGGCATCTAGAACTGAAACTTTCTGTAAGTGTAACCGTGGAAACGCAATTACAAGTACTGCTAATACTAGCATGTATAAAAATACACTCATCTAAACAATAAATGAGTCATTCCGCACCTTAACCATACTAGTGTATGGTGCTATGGTATGATTTCCAAGTGCACCGGGAAACTCCAGAGGAACTCTCTACAGTTCCCCAAGAACCTGTCCTTGTCATTACAGCCAGTGCATTTTCTTCTTGCTCTTCAGTTTGATCAGCAGGTCCTGGTTAAGCTGGTCTCCTGCCTTTCTATACCAGAGGATGAGAGCTCTTGTGCCCTGAGGAAAGCTTCCTTTAAGGTAGGCCAGCTCTGCATTTAGCTTCCTAATTTTACACTTCATCTCATATCTCTCTGGAGTGTGAACTCATGTTCACTACAGCCCAGACAACCTCCAATCCTGATGTCGCCAATTAGTCCTTTTAAATTGGTGAGCAACAGGTCCAGTATTACATCTCTCCTGGTGGGGCTATTACTTGACTTAGGAAGTTATCCTCAATATGTTCCAGGAGCCCCCTGGATTACCTGCAGCTTGCCATGCTACTTTTCCAGCAGATATCTGGGGTGGGTGAAGTCCTGCACTTGCGACTGCAATGACTCCTGCAGTTGGAGGTAGAAGGTCTTATCAATAGGCCCTGCTGATCACAAGGCTCCCTTTGCTGTCTTGGACTCTCACTCTTAGACTTTTGACTTGCTTTCAATTGTTCTTTAGGGACAGCTCTTCACATACTATTCCCTTCCTGATGTAGATAGCAACACCCCCTCTTCTCCTTCCCCATCCATCCATTCTAAAAGCTGGTAGCCTTTGACAGCCACACTCCAGTCACGGGAACCACTCCACCAGGTTTTGGTGATGACAAATATATTGTGGTTTTCTGGTAGCACGGTAGCTTCCAGTTTCTCCTGTTAGCATCCCAAGCTGCATGCATTGGTATAGAGGCACTCCAGGTGGGTAGCTGGTCTTGCCACTTCCCAAGAGGATAACTCCATAACTCCTTTTAGGCATTTCCCTTGATTTTTCCCAGTGTCTTCTCCTGTTGTCCCAGCAGTCACTGCCTCATCATGACAGAGTTTTGTATGTGCTGCAGTGTTGCCAGCACCTCTTATGGCAGCAGGTCCTCCAAGGCCCCTGCCAGCACTCTCTCCCACACCTTATAATGGGAAGGCTCACTATCCTTTCCCATCTCCTTCACACCTAGTTTAAAGCCCTCCTAATGAGTCTCACTACCTTTTCCCTTAGGTTCCTTCTTCCTCTCTGAGAAAGGCAAACCCCATCTGCTGCCTACAAACCTGGTACCATGTAGACTAAATGGTTGTCAAAAGAAACCCAAATTCTAGCGATGGCACCAGCCAAGAAGCCAGGTATTTAAAGACAAGATCCTCTGGTTTCTTTCTGGGTCCTTACCCAATACCCATCCTTTTAGCCCCATTTTCTTAAGAAACATCATTGCTGTAACACTCTCTATAATCTGCTCATTAGAAGCTGGCCTTTTCCCTTTTACTTCAATTTTGGAATTTGCTATGAATTCTGACACGCTGGTTAAAAACAGAGTACCAGTGACCAGAAAACCAGTGACCTATCTAAGAGGCAATGTGTATCTTGTTTACGTCTTACTGAAAAACAAGAGAACAGACATGCCTCGAGGTATGATACAAGTGTTACGCAGAAAGATCCACCTGTATCTAACAGCATTTGCCAGTTCTTCCATGACTAATATTCCTTAAATTCTAGGCATATTAGAACAATACAGGGGGTGCTCCCTGGAATAATGAACAAGACAGAGATAAGACTACATGCTCATTTTTGGTGTTCTTAGTTTGTCAACTTGCAGTTTTTGGAAAAATCTGCGTTTGGAAGAAAAGAACTACAGCAGACATTCAGTCATGAACCTGTACAAATTTCTGAAGTTAAAACTCAAAATTCTTTAAAGGACTGTCTTTTTTCCACATTTCATCTCTTCTGCAATCTACCACTGTATACACAACAATGCCAAAGAATACAAAGCAATTTTTTTAATCGCTTTTCTAAAATGCAGTATAATTTTTCCTTACTACACTAAAAAACCACTGTATTGGAGATTAAAATATTTTAGAACAGAAGCATTCCTGATCATGAAAACAAATTCTGAATTCACAGACATGCTCAGATATATTACCAAACTGACATCACAAGCACTGCATGTAAACTTTTACATGTAAACACCTTTTTACATACCGTACATACAGAATCAATCTACTATTCTACTAAAATGTATGACATATTGTGCTTATTTTTCCCCCAGATTCTTAGTCAATGGCAAAAATATTATGTACAACATATTTTAATTTAATCAGTTGTTAAGAGGCTATATTTACAAAGGTAACTAAAGCACCAGAAAACCTTTGACATGTTAATGAAAAGAGTTAGCCCCAGTCACTACCACATCATACATATTAATTTTCTTTTAAAAAGAAAAGGAATTCCTAATCCTCTTATAGTCAAAATCCATTTATTAGCATTATTTCAGTCCACTCTGCTAAACTAAAGGCTCAAGACTACTGAAGTACTGAGTAGTGAAGAGCTGATTCAACAGTACAACAAGTTTTCTAAAATCAGAGTAACTTTACTTAGACTTATATAAGATTTCTGCTGGAAAACACGGAAACAAGTTTTTCTAGAGTTACTATTCTGAATTCAATTTACATTTCAGTTTCAATGTCTTCACCACAGGAGGGATAAAGTCAGGCTTTCTTAGGACAAACAAATGCACTTTGAGAACATCTTGAATTCTAAAGCATATGAAACTTCTCAGTCTCATCTGATTTAAAAAAAAAAAAAACAATGCATTTTTAGATTGTTAATATGATGAATGGTAAAACATAGTTAATACCATCATCTAAATATTTAAGGCCATTAATATGGAAAATCAAGGAGAAGAAAAATTTCATAAAATGAAAACCCTTTATTACAACCACATAGCAAGGAAAGACAAATAGCTCTACTGAATGCAGACTTCTACATCTAAAACAAACTATACTATACTTTTACACATTGCCGGTAACTTTTATTAGAGAAGTGTCACTGCCTACCTATTAAATACTGCTTTCCCCAAACACCTGACAGCAAAGGTCACCAACAACTCAGCTGCAGATTTAAAAAAAAAAGCATTCTTCTGACTTGTAATCAGCTGCAACTCATTTTTTGCTTCCCTCTGATCCCATCCACTCCTGACTTTCCTAGATAAGAGCACACCTGCAAAAAACAATATGGAAATTAGATACGTTGTCTGATACTGCTTTGGTTATTGCAGTGTTTCACACAAGAAATGTTAAGCATTAGGATTAAAACCAGGAAGCCCCACAAACTACACAAGTCACGCAGTTTTAAAAGGACAGTAAAATCATCCTATCAGAGTGGGGAAGAAGATGAATCAACTTTAAAAGAAGTACTTTTCCAGCAAAAAAGTGAAAGGAGGAAAAAACCAAGATGCACTTACACCATGCTTGCAGGCATTTAACAGCCCTCTATAAATACTTACTTATTTATAGAAATGAAAACATTACAAGTTTTCAGCTCTGTAAAAATAAATACTTTAAATAATTTTCTAGCTAACTTTCAGTTGATGTTCATTTTAGCTTTTCCACCAAATGATACACACTTCACTGCAATACACAGCACAAAACCTGTTTATTGCATTCTTGTGAAAGCAAGACTATGCTACCACCACAGAAGAGGGGTACTATGCAGCACCAAAATACTGCAGTGATAATTAATGCTAATAAACACAACTTTGAAAGCTTCAGCCCTGAGCAGTATTACCTAACCTTTAATCACCATGAACACAGAAGGAAGCAGCATCAGTAAATTTGCTGATGCATCTATTCAGTCAAAGGGGAAATGCTTAAAAAGAGACAGAGAGCGATACAACATGATCCTTCTTTAACTCAGGATACACAATTGTAGATTCAGAACATACATCTCTCATATCAACTAAAGTCTTCTGGCTTCCAGAGTCTGCTCCAGCTCTAAGAGCAGTAAGGGAGAAGGCCTTCTGGTACCACCTAGGGGACTCTTAACATTTCAGTTCAGCACTGAAAACATTCCCCTTGCTTGCAGCTCCCAATCGGTTTGCACTGACAGTCTGCTCAGCAGTGGCAGCAACATGTCAGAAGACATGTAAGGACAAGGACTCACTCTAAAATGGCACATGTTGGTTGAAGGAATTTCTTGGTTCCATAACATTTTAATCTCTGTAATTCAACTCTGAGCTGCTAGTATATACCACATGTGAACTAAACATGACTTCAGCACTAATTAGTTGGATGAGGCAGGTATCTTACTTAGACTTGAACTCTAGCATTGGAGCAGGAATGATTAATCCCATGCAATCTTCCCTCTCCAAAAGAGGATATTAATGTTAAAATATCCCCTGTATAATTGGGGGGATAAAAACACACGCCTACTTCTAGTTTATCAAAAACACAAAAACTAATAACATCATCTTAACTTTTCTGTTTTGTGAGAATTTAGCCATGCAAATTCTAAGGCTTTCTTGAAGTAATCTGCAGGCTCATCAGCCTCTCTCTTGTTAGGAACTTTATTCCCTTATCAGTAGGATTCTGGAGGAGTGATAACATCTAACAGGAAAGATAATAGGTACATAAACCTGGTGAACACAAAGGTGATTTTCAGCTTACAGTCATGAAGAGCAATACATTTCAATAATGGATTTTTTTTTAATCAGTTCACAAACTAAATCAAGTATTACTTTTTGACAGCAGCGTCTACAGTTTTTCCTATATTCGTAGGTGCATTGTTATTTGTCTAGAACTGTACAGAAACAAATAATACTGGCATACACCTGCACATTCACATATATAAAAACAAAATACACATTTAAAAAATAAATTTTCTGTCTACAATGCTATACTGACGTAGCTGATGATTCAATAGAAAACTGAAAGAACATGAAATGTAAACAACCACTTCTTGCCAATAGGAATGGCTTTTGTTAAGAATGGGGCTGTAAATACTGCACTTTCTGTACAAAGGGAAAGAAACACTGCTTTTTTCTTTGCTTTAGGAAAGATGCTTCAAAAAAGCAATGTACTATACAAAGACAACTTTCTTAAAAGCTAACATAATAAAATACACTCTACTATCAACACAGACAAAAAATCTGTAATTATTCTGGAGCTAAGTGCTGAAAGGTAAAAACACCTGTAAAGTTCTGCACTTCAAGTTTGTGGACAATGCAGAATGCAGGAGACAGCACAATACAGTTTCTATTTATTAATTCTTTTAAAACATTTTAGCATAAGCAACTGGATAAAGATTAGCCATAATCATAGAAACATAGAATCAGCAAGGTTGGAAAAGATCACTGAGATCATCTTGCTCAGCTGTCCACCTACCATCAGTGCTGTCTATTCCTTGATACTGCACCTGCACATTTCTTGAACACCACCAGGGATGATGACTCCACCAGCTGGGCAGCACCTGACCACTCTGAGAAGTTTTTCCTAATACTCAGCCTGAATCTCCCAGGCACAACTTGAAACCATTCCCTCTTGTCCTATTGCTAGAAGAAGAGGCCTACTCCCACCTCACCACAATCTCCTTTCAGGCAATTGTAGAGGGCAGTAAGGTCTCTCCTGAGCTTCCTCTTCCCCAGACTAAACAGTCCTGGCTCCCTCATGCCATTCCATGTCACTGTCCTGTCACTGTCACCAGAGAGCAGAGAGCTCCTGTCCCTCTGCTCCTGAGTGAGTTCAAGTACAAGGTAATTTGGCAGAAAACAAAAGCCTTTGCATTCCAGCTTGTCCTCAGGTACAGGAAGGGCTAGGGATTCTAGACTTTCATTCTGAATGATGCCCAATTCAGAGTTAACAGTCTGGTTGTATTCAATATATTGGCTACCACAATTACAGGTGTACTAACAATACATTTTCAGATTACTAGCATTCACCGAACTCCCACAGCCATACTTAAGGAATTTGGTCACATTGAATAAAAACTGTCATGCCTAGATTAATGAATAGTATCTATCTATTGCTTTAATAAACTACAGATTTGTTGGCTTACCAGTTCACTGTCTGCAAAGCACATGCAAAGACATGAGAAAAATACATCCTGGACACAAGCACATGAAGTTATAGAACAATACAGAGATTTCCAAGTTTTCCAGGGAAACTCTTGATATAACCAAGTGTTTGAATCTTAACCCAAGGTGTTCCTATAGGGGTGAAAGAGGATCAGCCTGTTAACTGATATCATAAGTTAAAGGTAGACTGTGCCTGACATCCAATGGTATTTCCCTGCCATCTACTCTCTCAAGCAATTTTTTTTTTACTATTTCTAGTATTTCAGGTGGAGCCTGAGTGACTGTATTGATACACACCTTTGTTACGACTACTGCAAAATTTTCTTGCTTTGCATAGACAGAAGACCTCAGGGCGCAACTTAAATGAGAAGTGGTCAAACCGTATTAACAGGTAGCTTTTCGGGATGGAGGTGTGTTTTAGCTGTATGAGATTGTAGTGAACAGAGTTCACCCAAAAGATGGTATTCTGTCAAAAAATAACAGTCTATCAGTACAAAGTGACAAGGTGGTGTCACAGAGCCTGGCTGCAATGCCTTCACTCCACCCTCCTGCTGTTTCTCTTACAGTTAGCACATCAAGCTCTATGATGCTGCCAACATCTAAGGTTGCCTAGGGAACTTCTGCAAGGAATGGATTCCTTGCATACCAGCTGCACTATGTTTTTGTACCTTTCCTTGATGAATGAATATAGCTATACCTTCAACTTAAGTTTAAATTCCAAGTCACCTCTAGCAATCATTCCACAAGAAGCTCCAGGTTGCTGCAAGGCCTCCACTCCTCTGTAATGAATAAACCAAGAAACCTCAGCTGCTTTTCATATCTCTTGCTCTCCAGATCCATTGCCATCTTTACTGCCCTCTCTAATAGTTTCATGTTCTGATACTGTGAGACCACCATCTGAACTCAGCACTCAAGGTGAGATCACAAAGCACAGAGCAGAGCAAGAAAACCATTTTCCTTGCTAAGGGGCACTGTTGGACCTGACGCACCTCAGGGTATGCTTGGACATTTTGGCTGCCAAGGCACAATGCTGATTCAGATTCAACTTGCTATCAAGAGAACCTCCAGATTCCTTTCTGTAGCTGCTCTCTGGCCTCTCACCCTCAATGTGTACACATAACCAGCTCTGCCAAATAAGACATAGAATCTGACACTCTTGTAGATGTTAATGTGGCCCTCTGATTTGTTCAGTTCTCTCTAAGGCCTCCATGCCCTAAAGTGAGTGAACAGCTCCTCCAAATACACTACTGTACACTTTCAGTATTTGAGCGTTCAAGTCTTACATTCAAATCATTTATAAAAATATAAAAGGAGACAGGCCCTAAAATGGAGCCTGCAGAACCCCACCAGTGACTAGTTACATCTGCCTAATAAAACTCCTGTAAGACACTAAGCCCAACTTGCCAGGTAATTACAAACTCCAGTCCAATATAAAAAAAACCAAACAAACACTAAGACTTGCCATGCTCTCTAGAGCTCTGCTCTTCTCAGTTCCCACAATTTTCAGTACATGGACAATGACAGAATGCCCTGGGTTAAAAAGGACCATAATGACCATTGAGTTTCAACCCTCCTGCTATGCACAGGGTCATCAACCACCAGACCAGGCTGCTCAGAGCCACATCCAGCCTGGCTTTGAATGCCTCCAGGGATGGGGCATCCACAACCTCCTTGGGCAACCTGTTCCAGTGCGTCACCAACCTCTGTGTGAAAAACTTCCTCCTAATATCTAACAAAAATCTCCCGCCTCAGTTTTAAACCATTCCCCCTTGTCCTATCACTATCCACCCTGGTAAACAGCTGTTCCTCCTATTTATATGCTCCCTTCAAGTATTGGAAGGCTGCAATGAAGTGTCCCCAGAGCCTTCTCTTCGACAAGCTAAACAATCACAGTTCTCTCAACCTTTTCTCATGTGACAGATGCTCCAGCCCTCTAATCATCTTAGTGGCCCTCCTCTGGACCCAGTCCAAGAGCTCTGTGTCCCTCCTGTACTGGGGGCCCCAGGCCTGGACGCAGTACTCCAGGTGGGGCCTCACAAGAGCTGAGTAGAAGGGGACAATCACATCCCTCTCCCTGCTGGCCACCCCTTTTTTAATGCAGCCCAGAACACAGATGGTCTTCTGGGCTGCAAATGCACATTGCTGGCTCATGTCCAGCTACTAATCCACCAGGACCCCCAAGTCCTCCTCCTCAGTGCTGCTCTCAAGGAGATCTTCCCCCAGTTCGTATAAAACCTGGAACTGCCCTGACTCAAATGCAATACCTTGCACTTGGCCTTGTTGTACCTCATTAGGTTCTCATGGATCCACTTCTCCAGCCTGTCCAGGTCCCTCTGGATGGCTTCCCTTCCCTCAAATGTATCAACTGCACCACGCAGCTTGGCATCATCTGTGAACTTGCTGAGGGTGCACTCGAAGGTGCAGACCGACCCCATAGGACACAGCTTGTGACCAGCCTCCACCCTAACACAGAACCACTGATCACAACTCTTTGGATGCATCCAGCCAGCCAATTCCCATCAAACAGTCCATCCTTCAAATCCACGACTCTCCAATTTAGAGAGAAGAATGTGATGAGGAACCATGCCAAAGGCTTTGCAGAAGTCCAGGTAGACAATGGTAGATGACTTCCACCATCCTTCCACCATCCACCAAAGCCATCACTCCATCATAGAAGGCCACCTGATTGGTCAGGCACAATCTGTCCTTAATGAAGCCATGCTGGCTGTCTCGAATCACCTGTTTGTCTCGTATGTGCCTTAACATAGCTTCTAGGAGGATCTGCTCCATGATGTCCCCAGGCACAGAGGTGAGGCTCACAGGCCTGTAGTTCCCCGGGTCTTCCTTTCTCCCTTTCTTAAAAAGACGAGTAATGTCTCCCTTTTTCCAGTCACTGGGGACTTCACCAGACAGCCATGATTTTTCAAATATGACAGAGAGCGGTTCGGCAACCACATCAGCCACCTCCTTCAGAACCCTAGGATGGATATCATCCTGCCCCATGGACTTATACACATTCAATTTCAAGAGGAGGACTCGGACTTTTCCCCCATTACAGTGGGACAGAAAGCATTCCCCGCACCCTCACGTAAAGGCTCAGGGCCCTGGCAGAAATGGGAAGCCTGACCACCCGTGAAGACTGAGGCAAAGTACTCATCCAGTACCTCTGCTTTCTCTATGTCTGAGGAAGCCAGCTCCCCATTACCTTTCATCAGACGGTGAACACTCTCCTTGGCCTGTCTCCTCCTGCCTACGTACCTGCAGAACCCCTTCTTGTTATCTTTCACGTCCCTCACCAAGTTCAGCTCCATCTGCGCCTTGGCTTTCCTAATCCTATCTCTACACACATGGACAACAGCCCTGTATTCCTCTCAGGATACATAACCCTGCTTCCATTTTCTGTACATCTGCCTCTTCTCTCTCGGCTTAAGCTGCGGGTCCTTGCACAGCCATGATGGTTGCCTGCCTCCCCTGTTTGGCTTTTTCTGCTGGGAGATGGAGAGCCATTGCACTCTCAGAAGGCTGTCCGTAAAGAGCTGCCAACTTTGTTCTGTGCCCATGCCCTTAAGGACAGTTTCCCAGGGGATCCCACTCAGCAGTTCCTTGAGCAGCCAGAAGTTTGCTCTACTAAAGCGTGGGGTCCTAGCTCTGCTTGTTCTCATGCCCTCATTCTTCAAGATCACAAACTCCACCAGGGCATGGTCACTACAGCCCAGGCTGCCTCCAACCTCAACCTCTCTAATGCTCTCCTCTGCATTGGTGAGCACCTGATCCAGTAAGGTTTCACCTTAGGTTGGTCCATCTATTACCTGGACCAGGAAGTTGTCCTCGACAGATTCCAGGAATCTCCTGGATTGTCTGCCACCTGCTATTCCGCTATCCCAGCAGATATCCAGGTGGTTGAAATCCTCCATCAGGACAAGAGCCTGTGAGCACAACACCTCCTCCAGCTGAAGCAAGAAGGCATCGTCAACAGCCTCCTCCTGAGCAGGTTCCAATCACTAGCTGCCCCTTACTGGATTGATCTTTGATTTTTACCCACAAGCTCCCGACCTGATCATGGCCATTCCTCAGACACAGCTCTTCGGAATCTATCCACATGGAGGATACCTGTCTATCTCTTCTGAGAAGCCTCTATTGAGGTATTCCAATCATGAGATTCATCCCACCATGTTTCTGTGATAGCAAGCAATTAGGTCATACTTTCCCAATCATGCCACAGTTTCTGGTTATTTCCCATGCTGTGCGCATTGGTATAGAGGCATTTCTTGAGGCTTCTTGGAGCCCTCCTTACTACTTCCAGGACAAGTCTGGGGTTTTTCCCTACTGCCTTCCAAGGTGATAGCATTCCCAGGCGCTTGTTTGTCCTCCAGTACATCTCCTTGCCCCATCATATCTAGTTTAAAGCCCTTCTAACCAACCTAGCCAGCTTGCTCCCAAGAATATTTGTGGCCCTTTTAGTTAGCTGGTTCCTGTCTGCTGTCACCATCGTCCCTTTCTCAAGCCTGCGTCCAAAGCCATAGTACCCAAAGTCCTGACTGCGACACCATTCACAAAGCCATTTATTTAGCATGTCCTCCCACCTTCTTTTGTGCAGATCCCAGTCACCAACTGAGAGGTCAGAGGAAAACACAACTTGTGGTCCTGATCCTTTCAGCCATTTCCACCAATAATCTCCTTCCCTCGATCCCGGATGCTCCTCAGGCTTTCTACTTCCTCCTTTAGCTCTACCACCAGGCTGAGCAGATCATCCACCTGCTCACACCACACTCAGCTGGTATCTCGGCTGCCCTCCTGTAGCAGTGACAGGTCAGGCATTCTCTGCAGCCTGACACCTGAACTGCGGCATGGCCGTTCACGCTTTCAGTCCGGGTCTCCACGTCCCCTTTAGCAGCAGCTCGCCGCCGTGCGGTGACCACGGTTGCACCTCGGTGTGTCCAGCGACCTGTTAAGTGACCTGTTACGTGCTAAGTGCTAAGCCGCCTCCTACATGGCAAGGTGCCCCGCCCTGCCTGCGCAAACTGCCGTGCAAACTGCCGTGCAAACTGCCCTGCCGTGCCGTATTTGCCCGCCCTGTTCGCCATGTTCCCAGCTCGCTGAGCTCGCTAGGCACCGCCTTTACTCGCACAGGGCGGGATTGCCACCAACACTCCTCACCCCGCCCACATACGTCAGAGCCGCCGCGCTGCCGAGGGTGGAGGGTGCCTCGCTCTCCCTCAGCTTCTTGGAGCTTAGATGCGTTTTTTTCTGCTGCGATTTGGACCTTCTACGAACGGTCCCTCATCACGAGGCTCTGCTATAAGAATGATCTGCTCAGGGTTTGCTCTGAAATGGCGTCTACAGGCACTTTTAAGATTGCCGCCGACACTCCTCTTTCCACCCACATTAACATATAATGACTGTGTTAAATGTGAAATAAACCTTAAGGGTGCACTTCAGGAATCCTTCCGCCCGACTAGTCACAGAACTGGGCAGACAAGCCCATAAACCATTGACACTGTTAATACTGTATACATAAATTAAAGCACTTTTATCGAGATATATGGGTTAAGTAATCTCTGCCATTGTCACCACCTAGTTTATCTGGCTTTGCACATGTTCCAGTACACATCAGTTACACTTCTAGACTGCGTTGGACTCTTTACTGGTCAAAACAATTTTTTTTTATCAGTTTCTAAAGCTATCTGTCACTCCCAGCACACTGGATGCAAGTAAAACAAGTTTTCCACTCCTTTCCAAACGTGGTTTTAGAAATGTTAGTGCACTAGCAACTGCCTTAGATTCGTCCATGAGATTAGATTCTTCTTCTTAGAAGAAGAATCTTAGAAGATTCTAAGAATCTTCTTAGATTCTTCCCCTCATAGCTTCCAGTCTTCCTTACATTTACTCAAGTTCTCACTGACTATAGAAAAATTCCAGTGGACAATGAGCAGACCAGTCAGCTGCCTTTTTTTTGTTTGTTTGTTTGTTTGTTTTTTGTTTTTTACATCATTCCCTGTACCAATAACCTATTTAAATTACAGCAGTCCTTTCTCTAAGACAACTTGCAAAACTAGCTGCAACATATGCTTCCCTGTGGTTTCTGTTTCCTGAGGGCTACTTGTCACAAATACCTTCTAGCCATCACCACTAAGAAACTCACAATTTCAGTCAGCAATAAAACCATAAATAAGTTAAAAAAAGAAAAAAAAAAAAAAAAAAAAAAAAACAAAAAGAATAAAGCAGAGAACAGAACAGACAAAGTCTCTCTGGTCTTCAGAAGTAAACAAATACCACACTCCCAGATTATGGTTGCAATCATACTCACCCCACACAGTGCTGGATAGAAAGAGAACATACGCAAGGACTTAGAAAGTCCCCTGATAAACCCTAGCAGGTCAACTGCTAAATATGCATGAACAGGAATTACTCAGTACCTAATTGCTCAGAGTTAACGTTTTTCATTAGCAGTTCACTAATTTTTCCACTAGTAAAAAACACACATCTTTATCAAACTTTGTACATTAAATACACTCATGTATACTTGTTTCAAAAGTTAAAAAGCAGTCTACAGGTTTTTAAGAAAAATAATCAACACCCTTCTCCCATTTTCTCTTGTTATATCATAATCATGAAGACAATTAAACAATTTTGATTGAAATTTTCTTATAAGTTTAATTAGCTTAAAGAACACATCCGGAACAAAAGACAAATTTTAACAGTCCATCTTGCATAGAGAAGAGCAATTGCAAACAATGCCATCCAGATTTAAATACAAAGTCGTTTCCAGCATACGCAGAATCGTGGACAGACAGCACCATACTACCCCAGCACTACTAAATCATTAAACAGCTTATTTAGCATTTCCCAACCATGGTATCATCCCACAAACAAGCCACATTAACCCTAAAATGCAATAAAAAGAAACAACTGTTAATTCCTAACTGAGCACCAATATACTGGTGTTTCCATCATTTACTAGAGAAAGCAACTTGTTCTGAGATAGCAAGCTGAAGAATACAAGATGTATGGGGTCCATAGCACCACTTGGTATTGCTAACTCAAAAGGAATTCGCAAATAGCATCGCTTAGTTTAACTTTTGCTAACTCAGAAGGAGTTGCTTAGTTTAACATATGCTAGCCCAAACAAATTCCCAAAAGGAAGTCAGCCGAAAGGGGCCAATGAGAGAACAATGGAAAGGGGAGCAAACAGGATAAGAAATTGCAGAGGCACACAGGGTGGGAGAAGAGCTCAAAACTCAAACAAAGGTCAGAAGGACATGGCGAGGAAGACTACCGACTTCATCCAGGGACGACCGCCAGGTAGGGAGGAAGACGTCGAGCCTTCATCCAATGACCACCAGAGGAAGCTACTGCACATGCACTAGGGGGAGGGACAGTATGTAAATGAATTCCTGGAAAAGTAATGAATGTGTCAGTAGGTCTTGAGAAATACTGCAGAATATGTATGGGCTTGGCTTATAAATGTATAGAGAGCCCATCCTCTGGTGTGCCAGCTAGGAGGAGCGATCCCCCTTGTACCCAGCGTGTGGCGCAGCACTGAAATAAAAACGTATCTGCTCTTACAACCTTACGTGGGTTAGAGAGTTTGATTCCACAAATCAATTTGGCACCCCAGATGGGACAATCTCTATTCGGCTGCAGGACTGGTTGAGAGGGGGCCTCTGGTGTGTGGCCTGAGAATTCTTGGAGGGACTCTCCCTCCTCATCTAATCACTGTGGGGACAGACAAGGACCATCTGCAAGCAGATCAGGTATGTTTGAAACGAAGGCTCCATAAGGTGCATGCAGGAGCAGAAGGGGACTCCGTAAGATGTGAGGGGACCCCCCACACAGGAGGGTTTACCCTGAGACTGGACTAGTCCAGAGGGACAGGATAGGAAGGTAATTAGCGGGGACAGGCATTTTATAGCACTGTATCTGATTCCAAGGATCATGGGTTTGAGTCCCACCTCTGGCTTGCAATTGTAAGCTAGGCTAGCGTTTGGGCACTAGTAATCATGGGTTTGTAGTAATCTAGAACTCATGTTGATTCCAAGGATTGTGGATTTAAGTCCCACCCCAGGTTAGCGAGGTATAGTGCTGACACCTGTCAAATGATAACCTGTATCACTCTAGTTGCAGTAGTAGGAATAGTAATCCGCACTGTTATTACCATCTGCTGCAAACATTCAGTACTGTGTGTCTGAATAACTGTTATTGATACATTCACGATATCCTTTTAAACATCTGAACTAAGATGTTACCTGAGCTGGCAAACCTAAGTGTCGGAGTGAATGTGGTGTGACTAAGGTATAGCTAAGCTACAGAGTGAAAGTTGGGTCCTAATCTGTGGTTCCATCCTCCCGCGAGGGAAATGGCAAAGTGGAAGTTGTTAATTGTTTTGCTCATCTATACTACTCCCCTGTATGTATTATTTTTGATAAACTGGGAAAAAGGGGATCTGAGTGGTTTTAGTGTAAATGTAAATGAACTTCTTGGAGTGGGATGAATATGGGAACTTATATATCATAAATTACAGTAACGGACCAGAAGAAAGGTGTATATTTCACAGAACAAATGTATGCTGTCCAGTTTATGTTATACTCTGTTCAGACTGTAAAGAGATATATTGAGTATAGGGTATTGGTGTTACTTGAGCCTGGAGTGTGGACAAGAGTGCTGGAACAAGTTCCAGGGATTGTTTTGGGGAAACTTCAGGATAGAAGGAGTAATTTGTGGAAACATTAGTAAACTAACAAAACAACAAAATAGTGCTATGGGAGGGTCACAAGGGGGAGAAATACCTAAAAAGACACCTCTCGGGCCTACACTGGCACATCGGAAGGATGCTGCAGGAGGGCCAGGGGATACTTTGAATAAGAAAACCCTGATGAAATACTGCAACCAATGGTGGATGCTATACAAGTTAAAAGATGGGGAAAAGTGGCCCCTAAATGGGACCTTAAATTATATACTATTTTGCAACTAATGCTATTTCTAAGAAGGGAAGGCAAATGGGACAAGGTCACATATGCAGACATGTTCTTTACCCTCTGAAATCACCCAGAAAGGCAAAAAGGATAGGGGCCCTGCAGGATCCTTTAGTGTTAGCATTATGAAAAGAGCAACAAACAGGAAAATGAAGCGTTGCTGCTCAGCATGTAGCTTAGGGCAGCAGTGCACCAGACTAACAAAAATTAGAACCCCTGACAAATTGTTTGATCAGTATCAGGCTCCAGTCGTAAGAGGTGTTGGCATTGGAATGGAGAGAATATTCAGAGGAAGAAGAGGATTCTTCCCTCCCCGGAGCTCCACCAGATTCCCCTATTGCTTCAAGAACTGGAAAGTAGCAAAGTGCTTTCTTGACTCCCTTAAGGGAAGCAGTAGGACCAGACGGGGCACAGATTTTAGTCAAGGTCCCATTTTCTTCATTTGATCTGGAGAATTGGAAAAAGATTGCTAAAGATTATTGAAGTGATTGGGGGAAGGGAGGGGGGGGGGTAACACGGCATTTTCAATACAAGATCAGACAGCATAACCCAGATTGGAATGATATTCAGCTGTTACTGGATTCTATGACAGAAACAGAAGAAGATTTGATCCTAAAAACAGCCCAGAATCTGGCAGAGGACAGTTTGTGAAGAGGGCATAAAGATATAAAAGACAATTTTCCAAGACAAGATCCTCACTGGGATTTGTACAGGGCACCTGAGCGAGACCGCCTAATAGCATACTGAGAGTGGGTATAAAAGGAATGGAGAGAGCCATCTCCAAAGCTATTGATTGGTTCACCCTACACGCTATAAAGCAAGGACCAAGAGAGACTCCTTCGGAGTTTCTGGATAGGCTAAGAGATACCATGAGAAAACACACATCCTTAGATCCAGGATCAGAAATAGATATCCAGCAACTTACATCATTATTTATAGGACAATTAACAGGGGACGTACGACGGAAGCTGCAGAAAATGAAGGGTCTTGATGCACGAAACTTAGAAAGTTTGTTAGAGGAAGCATGGACGGTATTTACCAATTGGGAAGAGGAAAGTAGGAGGCATGACAAGCGAATATTAATGGCAGCATTAGGAGAGATAGGTAAATCAGGGATGAATAAGGTGAGACCGGGGATGAAAACACTGGACAAGGATCAGTGTGCAATATGCAAGAAAAAAGGACATTGGAAAAGGGACTGTCCTCAATGGAACCAGAGGGGTAAAGGGCCGTGGACAAGAATCCAAGCCCCATTAGAACAATGATGGGGACTGGGGAATTCCACCCTACTGGTTAAAATCAAGCTAGGGAATAAACAGCAGAGTATAGAATTTGTAACGGAGGCTTCTTATTCAGCCTTGAATGAATCCTCAACACCACTCAGTCAAGAATATACCGTGGTAACAGGGGCCACGGATCATCCAGAAAAGACATATTTTCTCAAACCTTTAAGTTAGGAAAACAGGTGGGAATACACAGATTTTTGTATATGCCAAATTCACCAAAATCTTTTCTGGGACAAGAGTTACTGGAACAATTGGATGCAGAAATAAAATTTGAGGCAGAGGAAATTAAGTTCAGAGTAAAGGACAAGTCCATTGTAGAATTACTTAGCTTGGCCTTAATAACTACCCCGGTAGACACAGAGATCCCAGAGGATATAAAATATCAGGTTTTTCCAGGAGTATGGGAAGTTGAAACCCTGGGGCAAGCTAGGAATGCATCTCCTTTGGTCATAAAGGTTAAATTAGGAAGCCAACCCCCAAGGATTAAACAGTACCCATTAGGGATGAAAGACAGGGAAGGAATACAACCAATAATTGACTGATTTATGAAATACGGCATATTGGTGAAGTGTGAATCAAAATACAGTACACCGATATTACCAGTAAGAAAACCTGACGGTAGTTATTGAATAGTACAGGACTTGAGGGCAGTTAGCAAAATAGCAGAGGATTTGTATCCTTTAGTAGCAAACCCTTATACCCTGCTTCCCATACTGTCTACTGAACTAGCATATTTTACTGTCCTGGATTTAAAGGATGCCTTTTTCTGCCTGCCACTTCCAGCCGAGAGTCAGCTGCTGTTCACATTTGAATGGGAAAACCCCAGTACAGGACAAAAATCACAATTGACTTGGACTGTACTCCCACAAGGATTTAAAAACAGCTCCACAATATTTGGGAATCAATTGGCCAAGGATTTGGAGCTATGGGAACGTCCACCTGACAAAGGGGTACTATTACAGTACATAGATGATCTTTTAATAGCTACCAAGACAAAAGAGGCATGCTTGAGATGGACAGTAAGCTTACTAAACTTCCTGGGGCTTAATGGCTATCGAGTCTCTCCACAGAAAACACAAGTGGCCCAACAACAGGTAACTCACCTGGGATATGGAATTGCTGTAGGGACACAGACATTGGGAACCGCCCGGAAGGAGGCTATTTGCTAGACCCCCGAGCATGTACATCTAAGGAGCTTCGAACATTCCTCAGAATGGCTGGATGGTGCCATCTATGGATACCCAACTATGGAATACTGGTAAAACCGCTCTACACGCTGATAAAATCCCAACCCAAAGACATAACATGAAACAGGGAGGCTAAAAAGGCATTCTGACAGTTAAAACAAGAGGTAATGAGAGCCCCAGCCTTGGGGCTCCCAGATGTCACAAAGTCCTTTTTGCTATTCTCCTATGAGAAATAGGGAATAGCTTTGGGGGTGTTAGCTCAGAACCTTTGGCTATATCGAAGAGTGGTAGCTTATATCTCTAAACAGCTTGATGAAGTAAGCAAAGGCTGGCCGGGATGCCTAAGGGCTGTAGCTGCCCTAGTAATCAACATCCAAGAAGCCTGAAAGCTTACAATGGGGCAAAAGATGACTGTACTAGTATCCCACAGTCTCCACGGTGTTGGAAGTGAAAGGGGTACACTGGCTTTCCCCTCAGCGATTTCTGAAATATCAAGCTATTTTAGTGGAGCAGGACGATATAGAAATACTAGTAACAAACATCATTAATCCAGCCTCATTTCTTAGTGGAGTTACGGAGGAACCTGTATCCCATGACAGTTTAGGGACTATTGAAGCTGTATGTTCTAGCTGTTTGGACTTGAAAGAGGAACCCTGAAAGGATGCAGAAGACATCTGGTGCATGGATGGGAGCAGTTTTGTTCAACAAGGAACTTGTAAAGCAGGATATGTGGTAACAACTGTTGAAAAGGTAATAGAGGCCAAAACCCTACTTCCAAATACTTTGGCGCAAAAGACTGAAGTAATAGCTTTGACAAGGGCTCTAGAATTGGCCAAAGGGAAAAAGATAAACACATGGACAGACTCAAAATATGCTTTTAGTGTTGTGCACGCTCATGGGGCAATATAGAAGGGGAGGTGCCTATTATCTGCCCAAGGGAAAAGCATTAAACATGCCCAGGAAATGCCTAGACTTCTGGAGGCAGTACAGCAACCAGAGAAAGTGGCTATTATGCATTGCTGCTCCCATCAAAGAGAAAATAATGCTGAAGAGATGGGAAATGCCTTAGCTGATCGGGAAGTGAAACGAGCAGCTGAGAATGCGGTGACAGAGGGGTCCTTGATTCCAGATAGTAAAATTCAAGTGGACGGTGAGCCAAAATATTCAAAAGGAGACTGCAACTTGATAAATGATCTAGGGGAACAGAAAAGAGAAGGACGGGCTTTTACGCCACAAAGGAAATTAATTATCCTATCAGCCACATTATGGGCTATACTAAAGGCAAAACATAGAAAAACCCATTGGAGTACAGAAGCCTTGTATAAGAGTTTAATGGGCAGATACAGCCAGAAATTTATATACCACAATGAAATAGATGACTCAGCAATATGAGATTTGTTTGCAGAAGAATCCAAAGACAGGTCAAAGGACCCAAATAGAGTAGATAGGAAGGAGAAATTTCCCTGGGCAACAGTGGCAGGTGGATTTCACAGAACTCCCGAGAAAAGGGGAGTATAGGTACCTGTTGGTCCTACCTGATACCTTTTCAGGATGGCCCGAGGCATATCCATGCCAAACTAATAAGGCAAGAGAAGTAACTAAAGCATTGTTGCATGAAATCATTCCAAGTTTCAGGGTGCTGGCAGTGCTATCCTGAGATAGAAGACCTCACTTTGTTGCTAAAATAGCGCAGCAAATGAGAATCCGTACTGGGGATTGACTGGCAACTACATACTCCCTCCAGGCCTCAATCCACTGGTCAAGTGGAAAAAATGAACCACCTGATAAAATTACAGCTAGTAAAGCTGGGACAAGAGGCTAGAATACCATGGCCCCGAGCACTGCCCTTGGCTTTATTAAGAATCCGGACTAAACCTTGAACCAAGGAAGGGTTGAGCCCTTGTGAGATTCCTTATGGAAGGCCTTATGCTGTACAAAAGGGAATTTCTATGCAGGTGGGGAACAAAGTGTTGAATGAATAAATGATAAGCTTGGCAAAGCAACTAAGGAGAATGAAGAAAACAGCATTTGGTACCAGAGCATGAGGCCTGGATGGCCCAATAGCATAATATCTCACCAGGCAACTATGTTTATGTTAAATCCCTCTCAGATTCACCCTTGGAACCAACGTGGAAAGGGCCTTACCAAGTACTCTTGACCACCCACACAGCAGCTAAAGTAGAGGGACTAATTCTGTGGATACACCATACTCGCCTGAAGAAGGTGATTCAACCGCTTTGGACTACAGAGACCAGAGGGCCTCCCGGAGTAGTACTCCGAAGAAAGCAACAAAATGAAGGACTCTGAAGGACTAATAATGGTAATATTAAAACTATTACTAGGAGGGGGTGGAGAAGCAATTCATAACATAGATGTTAGAACTAACATGTGGGTTACTTGGGCTAATCAAACTAATCAGGAGTCTTTCTGCCTTGCGTTACAATCAGCCTTGGACCCCTTCCAAACATGCCTTATTGTGGTACTACGGGGTTTTCAGTTGTCTATATTCGTAAACTATGTGAGTAACACTGTGGGCTTGTCTGCAAACCTCACAACCCTATGTAAAACACTGGGGGTAAGCTCAAGATGAACTATGTCCTGCTCAAGGTACAGAGCAAACACGGGGGCAGAAGACGCCCTTCGTATGAGCACAACAGTTAATAGTCTAAAGTCTAGATAGAAGATCTGCTGGGAGCGGTAGTGCATAACAAATCTAGACACGACCCAAATAGAACTCGGTGCTTTCACTCTGGAGGTAGAAAAGCATCAAGTGCAGCCTGAATGACTTGGCACTGGGGTAAGAGTGAGTTAGAACTTTGGAGGCCCATGAATCATGATTCCACCTTTACCCATCTGTCTGAGGTGGCCTCCCCCGCAAAGTAGAAACAAATAATGTGTGGAATAACAGCACGCAAGCAAAATAACTACCACCTGGGATATTCTTGGCATGTGGGGATCAAGCATGGCCTAGTATACCAGCAAGGCCAGTAGGTGGGCCCTGCTATCTTGGTAAATTAACCTTGTTTGCTCCTAGAATGAAGGACCTTTTGAACAACACAATTTGGAATAATAATAGATCACATAGGGGCAGCAGGAGTATACATCAACTATCAGAAACACACAATAGTCAGATTACATTCTGGAATTCTCCTACTAGAA
Source organism: Centrocercus urophasianus (assembly GCF_019232065.1). Classification (NCBI taxonomy): domain Eukaryota; kingdom Metazoa; phylum Chordata; class Aves; order Galliformes; family Phasianidae; genus Centrocercus; species Centrocercus urophasianus. Next base: position 21,040,089 of record NW_024884767.1, on the reverse strand, counting down.
TAACAGCCACCCTTTTAACTTCAATACTTCCTGCAAAAAATGATGTGCATTTGGAGAGGTTGGCGTTTTTCATAGCAAAAGAAATAAATCTCACCTCGGCAGTAATATTGGATCCGGTATACGATTTGTGGATAATGTACGCCACGCAGTACTCCCGAACCAAGCCACTATAGATTTCCTGTTACTTGCTCAGGGGCATGGTTGTGAGGATCTTAGTGGGATGTGTTGCTTTAATCTTTCGGACCACTCAGAATCGATGCATAGGATGCTCACAAAAATAAAAGATAACATACAGGAAATACAAATTGAGACTAACCCAGTTACTGAGAGACTAAAGGGGATATGGGAAACACTTACTAGTTGGCTACTTGACTTTGCTTGGCTCAAGAAGCTTTTTGTATCCGGTGTTATCATTATCTTTCTGCTCACACTGATGTGCATTGCAATGAGGTATGTACTATGGCTCTGCAAAACATCTGGACCAGGGAATAGTGATGAAGAATGGAAAAAGCATAAACTAAGGCAAAAAATGGAAAGTTTAAGGGAGTCCTTTAAGGTCCTTCCTTTCCCAAAATGGGGCAATTTAGCAAAAGAATTCACTAAGTCACAATGAAAAGGGAGGAACTGAGACAGCAAACTGAAGAATAAAAGATGTATGGGGTCCATAGCACCGCTTGGTATTGCTAACTCAGAAGGAATTCGCAAATAGCATCTCTTAGTTTAACTGTTGCTGACTCAGAAGGAGTTGCTTAGTTTAATTTTTGCTAGCCGAAAGGGGCCAATGAGAGAACAATGGAAAGGGGAGCAAATAGGATAAGAAATTGCAGAGGCACACAGGGTGGGAGAAGAGCTCAAAACTCAAACAAAGGTCAGAAGGACATGGCGAGGAAGACTACCGACTTCATCCAGGGACGACCGCCAGGTAGGGAGGAAGACGTCGAGCCTTCATCCAATGACCACCAGAGGAAGCTACTGCGCATGCACTAGGGGGAGGGACAGTATGTAAATGAATTCCTGGAAAAGTAATGAATGTGTCAGTAGGTCTTGAGAAATACTGCAGAATATGTATGGGCTTGGCTTATAAATGTATAGAGAGCCCATCCTCTGGTGTGCCAGCTAGGAGGAGCGATCCCCCTTGTACCCAGCGTGTGGCGCAGCACTGAAATAAAAACGTATCTGCTCTTATAACCTTACGTGGGTTAGAGAGTTTGATTCCACAAATCGATTCAAACTTTTGAAATGAGTCTACTTGCACCTTCCAACCAATCAAGTAACATTTATAACTCACAAGGTTATCTACATTCTTAAACAGTCTATAAGCAAAATTAGGTAAGCCAGCTACTACTTTAATGAAAATTCTCTAGCAGATCTTAATCCACACACACTGTAAGAATCCAGTACTGACTTTTAATTAAGGAACCATATTTGTCCAAAAACCTAACCTGATGCTTGACAGGTCAAGTTACAAATCACTTTCAGTTAAGTATTTAATTGGTTTAAGCCATGCACAATATAGGACATGCAAAAATAGTTTTATATATCTAAGACAATGGTTTCAAAATATTATTTGTAAGAAAAAATGTTCAGTCATCCCAGCAAATGTTTCGTTACAATACATAAAATTCAGTGACTCATAGTTTTCACACCTTAAGCCACTAGTCACAACTTTAAAAACAAAAGAAAAGGTTTAGGAAGCATTTTTCAAAATTCCCTATTGTTTGAATAGTTTTACCAAATTCTTCAAAATGGACTAAAAGTAATTTTGTTAAGAGGCAGAATTCTTTCAGGTAACACTTCATTAGCCCTAATCACAATAGCCTTTTTCTTTTATGAGTATGAACTGAAAAGCTTTCATTTTCCTCATTATTAACTGCACTCAGGATGGGAGCTAGTGAAAACAAGAACTGGTATTTTAAGTATATGCACTCATGCATATGTGACTGTTCATGAGAAAAAACTACACTAGTGACTTAGTTGACATCACTACCTCACAGGTTTGAAAGGTGGAACAGCTCTACAACCATGAAAGCCTTTAACAAAACAGACAAAGTTAAAATTTGATTATCTCGTAGGGCAGATAGACAGTTTGCATACACAAAGCTAATGACAGTCTTCAGGTATACAGAATGAGAACATCAACATTCTCAGTGTAAGAGTTAAAAGTTATTTTACAATTAAAAATTAGTGAACTAATTAAGACTGCCAACAGCAGACAGAAAATCCATTCCTGTTACCACCTCAGAGAGCAGGAATCCCACATATGTACACAGACCTGGAGAAGAACTCTCAGTCTTTTGAGAGAGCTCTTCTCCCAGTCTTGAGAGCAGCTCTGCTGAGAAGGACTTAAGGATTCTGGTAGATTAAAGTTGTAACATGAGCCAGCAGTGTCTGCTTGCAGCCAGGGGAGCCAGCAGGGAGAGGAAGGTGATTGTCCTTGTCCAACAACCCAAGACCATAATGCTGAGGAACACTCCTAATGCGGTACAAAAGGCAAACTGCAATTCAATATCATTTTATTTCTGCAAGAAGTATTAAATAAATACTTAATTATTCTTTCTGCTAGTTGTGTTAGCACAAATGTTTCTGCTTTAGTAACTTAAAAAAAAAAAAAAGAAAAAAAACCCCAAACCACTTAGAAAACAGTTATTTTTCTTATTCCTTTAATTTCCCAGCACACAAGAAATTATGACTTAACTAACAAGTTTGTGAATTTTATTGCTTCTGCTATAAGTCTTAATGATTAATTCTACTAATATGTAAGAAGTCCAGTGCTGACAGAATACAATAATTGCAGCCTTCCAAGCAAGTCAAATTTACATCTTGTCAAATTCTGTTCAAACAGCTTAAGAAAAATAATTTCTCTGAACTCAAGAGAATTTGCATGGTATGCAGACTCTGTCAAACACGGATATATTTATTCATGTACACTAAAATTTTGCAGTTGCAATGGAAGTACAGATACACAATATCTGATATATCTCTAGATGTATCAGAAAGAACAGGCTAAAGTCAAATGGGCTTGCAACAGCATAAATAAAAAATGTATTCATTAACATAAACTTTTCATTTCCATGTGAATCCATGCACAGATTTTTAAATTTAAAAAAACCTTACTATTAATCTATTTCCCCCTCAACAGGTGGGAAGAAAAATCAAAACATTTACTTATACGCATTTTTTGGCACAACTAAACTAATTTTCCAAAAAATCATTTTGCTCATTACTGCAATACTATGCACACTTGCAATACTCTGAAGATATAAGTATAGACTCTGAAGATATAAGTATAGAACACCATTTTTAAAGAGTTATTTTAGAGCTCTTCACTCTTTCCTCAAGCAGTTTGACTCAGAAAAACTTCTGTTGTTCTGGAATAGCATGATTTACTAACAAAAGTAGAATTATGAGGACAGAAATTCAACAGCTGGATTTCAGCACTCTTCTACTCCAAAAACTGCTAGTTTAGTCACCTTGCTTTAAGAATAGTAAAATGTATCCCTCCCTCGTATATCTCCCAGTAATACTAAGATACGACTTCTCTGTGCATCCCACTGCTAAAATTTTTCCTGAAGCTTTACACAACATGGCTCTGAAGCACAACAGAGTCCTTAGACCAGAAAGTCCTTAGTTACTCTAAACAGCAACGTGAACCTACTTGCTGACAGAACCTTACATGTATGTTCCAGTGACTGATGATTTAATAAATGCAAGGTCCTAGAAGATCATTCTTTTACAAATATTTTGAAGGGAGGTAGTATTTATTAAAATTCCAGAGTATCTTCCCTGCATACCTTTATTCAAAGGCAAATCCTGAATCCAAAATCCAGTGGTAATCTTAAATAACTCATAAGCATTCAGCCTACTTCAAATTGTCTTCTGTTCAACCATAGGGAAAGAACATGTACAGACATCAGGGTTACAAGTTGTTACAGGTCACTGTAATTGCCTGCAGTTGCAAACTTCTGCACTGTAGCAAATATGAATTGTCTTAGATTCCCATCTCCAATAGGCAGCCATTCTTCTCCTCCCTGAAACCAGCACACACATAAAACAACCACTGCGTGGGATACTTTGTCACAACATAGTGCTTCGAATCATTGTGTTTGCTACCATTCTAAGGTAAATGCAGCTTTAAGTACTACTGCAATTGTTTTGTTCTTACTCATTCTTTTAAAGATGTAGTCAACATAGCTCAGTTAATATATTCGTAAGACAGTTTAATGCTTTATTAATAGTTACAAAGACAGATCTCTGGAAATTAGGCAAGGAAACATCAACCAAATAAGTGAGAAACTTCTCTGTTTTCTGCTTAAATGCCTCCTTTTAGGTGACGAGGAGGCACAAAACAAAGGCTGCTGACGTAAGTTTTAATTGCTGTTGTGTGAGAAATGAAGGCACAAGGACGCCCAAAAATTCTGAAGAGCAAGACCAAGGCACATCAATCCGGCTGTTAGGAGGTAACGGAGAAGTAAAACTGAATTAAGGGTAGCAAAGTATGTAAATCAAATTCTTGAGTTGACATCTCTTCAGGATGCTGTTTGATCTTTCAATGACGTTTTTCAGGGTCCAGCAGCCAGTGCTCTCTACACATCAAACTAGCAGATGCTGCTACATATAGCTGCTATTGAAGAAATGCAAGTTCGATATTTTTACAGAAAGAGGAAGGAAAAAAATAATAGACTTGCATTTCACAGACCATTTTCATCAGTACTCTGTAGACTATAAGTGAAAAGAATTTTCTTGAGCAAAGAATTCAGAGCTTAGAAATCCAGTATGCCTGAATTCTCAAAGATGTACTTGACTAAGAAAAGCCACTACGACACCGAGCTGAAAGTAAACCTAATTTTTCTGAGCAAATCTTCAGAATTTTTTACATTAGTCACCTAGAGTAATTATTTTCATGACATACTTGGAGCACTATTTCCTAAGGCTTCAACAACTTTATTCATGAACTTCCACAATCAAGAACATATTTTGTTTCCAGCCCTCAGACAGAACAGTCTTCAGGAATTGTTGACTACTACGAATTCACATTCAACTTCTGCAGCGGTTTTATAACTCACAAAGAACTAAAAAAACTTTTATTTAACTCACAAAGAAATCACTCTTTGTCTAAGATAAGCAGTGGCACATTATCAGTCTAGGGAATTCAATGCCAGAACAACCCAACAACACCATGAAGTATAATAAGCCAAGTAATTATACATCATAGAGAATCACAGAATGCTTTCATTTGAGAGGGACCTTAAAAATTACCTAGCTGCCAAACACTGGGATCAAGCACCATATCAGGCTGCCCACATTCCCATCCAACCAGTCCTTCTCAGCAGAGCTCTCAAGATGTTTTTTTCCTGGAGAACAGGGTTGGTTCTCTTCCCAGTGATGACAGGACAAGGGGAAATGGCCTCAAGTTGCGCCCAGGTAAGTTCAGGTTGGATATCCAGAAAAACTTCTTTACAGAAAGGGTTGTTAAACACTGGAATAGGCTCCCCACAGAGATGGTTGAGTCACCATCCCTGGATGTGTTTAAAAACCTTTTGGATGTGGTGCTCAGGGACATGATTTAGCAGACAGTTGTTAAGAGTTAGGGTAGTATGGTTAGGTTGCTGTTGGACTTGATGATCTTTAAGTTCTTTTCCAACCTGAGCAATTCTATGATTCTACTTATAGAAGAGCTGCAAGGCTGTAGAGAAAAAAATACTGTTTACATACTCCATCAACACTGGATTAATGTGAAAGGGAATGGTAAGAACTTGATTCACCTGCAGGTAAAAGAGGAGCACCCTGAGATCTCAGCATTATATGGTATTTTGCTTACATACAGGTCTTTCTGATTTTTTGGTGGAAAATAAAAACACACCCTCCACATGTAGAAGTTGAGAGGGAAAAGAGAAAAAAAATGAGGGCAAACAGTCAAGCCTCTAAGGATGAAAGCTGCTTTGAAATCAGTGGTGTTTTCTCACAGATAACATGTATTCATTGGACTAAGATAGTAAGCTCTGGTCAAAAATCTTGTATTCAAATTATTTTATTACACATGAAAATAATGTATTGCAAAAATGAAAAAGAAATAAGAAAGTGCATTCAACAAGACAGGACTCCAGGGTAAGAACTTTTAGCAACAACAACAACAGTTAGATAAAGGTTTTCTCTCCCTTCTAGTTTTGCTATCTCTGCAGAAAGCTGTTCCAGGTCAGATAGAAAGATCAACTAGCAAACATTTAACTAAGACTTGTTTCTTGGGATTTTTAATCACTACAGTTAATGATAACAATGACAACAAAAAGCACACTCTTCTTTCTTTTGAAAGTACAGATGCAGAGAGAGATTTTAATTTTTTTTAATTTTTAATTTTTTTTTTTAGTATTTAATCAAGGTTGAGTCTACTCATGGAGAAGGTATCTCGCTGCAATTAGTGGAGGGAGAGGAGATTCTTTGATATCTGTATATCTGACGGTGAGATTAAGACACTACAGGTCAAACATTGGCCCAATCAGTTTACTGCAAATCTTAGTTGCTTAGGGAAATATGAGAAGGGAAGATAGGCTGAAAGAGATAGGAAATAAAAGCAAGGTGTCTTTGCAGGATGCAAGAGAGAGTCACCACCGTGGATCCAGCACTGCTCATAGTGCATCCATTGGTCCAGTCACCACAGGGAATGGGAGAAAGCCCAAAAGCTTCACAGCACAGTAGCAAGCAGGCCCTGAGGGATTCCTTCCCAGGAGTTTTTTTTTTTCCCCCTAAGGGAATTTCCCCAACTACTTAATTTAGTTGGGGCCTCTTATCCCTCCAATCTCAGTGGGTTTTTTTTGTTGTTGTTGGTTTGGTTTTCCTTCTTGTTAGCTGTACACTCTTGGCCATCCAGATAAGTGAGCAGGGAGTGGTCCTCCATTTACCAGAGCTCAAGCATTACTGCCTTTTGCAGCGGTCAGCTCCTTCAAGCAGCGCCCCCCCAAAAGACCGCTTGTCTCCCTTCTGCTTATCTTTACAATCATAAGCAGAAGTATTGTGGCACACTGACGCTCACCACTCGCCTCCTAGATAAGTCCCAGCTGCCAGTTCAACCCTTATCATCAAAAGGCCTCACAAAGCAAGTTTTGTGCCAAGAAAAAAAAAAGGGGGAGGGGAGGGGGTTCACAAACCATCTCTCATATACAGGGAGAAAGAAATTCGGAAAGGGAAAAAGATACGCATCTTACAGTGAAAATAGCACCTCAGAAGGCAGAGTATCCATTCCCATAAAAGCATGCTAATCTTCTATCAATAGATTTCTATTTGTCCAATCTATAAACACAGTGCACACAAGATCACTCCTGCCTTTCATGTTGATGCTCTGTATCTAACCTTGTGCAACCTCCACCCAAATATCCTGACATGTGTTCAGAGGCCTAATTATGACTGAAAACTATGTTTACATGCAGCAGTCTCTCTCTCTACTTTCCCTCCTTCAACTAAGTTTTACCCATAAGGGGAAAAATAAAACATTAAAAAACCCTTCAAATTAATCCACATACATTCAGCAATGTATGTATTATTTGTTGACATAACCACACGTCTCAGCTGCACGAAACAAAACTGTCTCACCATCCTTTCCATACAAGCCAATACTCACTTAACTCAGGACTTGAGCTATAAGGACAGCATATAAAACAGAAGTTTTTTTCACTCACTTCATTATGGCTAGCATCCCAAATAATATGCTTTTATTTTTAGAAGGAAAAAAAGTTTAAAATGAAGGCATAAGAAGATGGAGTCCAGGTGTCCAACAGTCAAGAGACCAAGAGATTTCTCCAAGTGAAGCTTTTTCCTCCTCCCTTCAGCAGGAGAGACAATGACTCAGACACCCACCTTTGTGAATGCTACACTTAATGGTATCAAGCAGGAGCATCTAACATTGGTTCTTGTTATATCAAGTACTGATGTATCCTTTAACTCTAAAAGCACTCAAAAAGTCAGATTCTTACGAAGTAATCAAGACACATGACAGACAGAATTTTCCGCTATTTTTTATGAATACTCTTGTCATAGTAATGTCTTTTAACTGATCAGATCTCTCAAAACTGCAGTTCCACTGATGGAACTGATCATTAACAAAATTTTGGGTCATCTTTCAAGAGGAAGACAAAAACCTCCCAAAAGCAGTTACAGAACAAAAAATTGCAAAGTCCATTAATAAAGCCTTCTGCAGTCAAAAAAGTTTTGAAAAGGAAGAGTAGTAAATTTATCTCTGTATTTGCCCCAACTCTTATTCCACTTTGCAATTCACATCATTGCTCAAAACATAAAAAATACAGGAACATGATGGGCAAGTAAACATCCAGAGTCATCCAGACTGAACTGTCTCCTGAGAATGAGCTACACCCTCCTAGATATAGCTCTGTAGTTTGTTAGTACCATTCATGGAAGAAAAAGGAAGAGAAGAAAAAAAAAGATCACATACTCTTAAACACTTTTCCAAAGACCAGCGCATATAAGCTGAAGACCAATGACCGTAAGATACAGGAACAGATACAGTACTCATCAGTGGTAGCTGAAAAGTGCATACTGTTGAATATTGGAGACCAAAGCAATTAAAGCAGGTGCTATGTTTGTCAAGGTATTTGACAATGCTTATCTCAAACTCAGGGAAACATCACCACGGAAGTATTCCAGAACATTCTCTCTTCTACCTCAGCTCACAACATTCAATTTAAGTCTACAAAGCTAGAAACTTCCATATTTAATTGTTTCAACTGCAAATATAATATAGCACTTCAGCTAACTTTCTTCAGTGCTATTAGGGAAGAATTTTGCATGGGGAAAACATACACAAAGTTAGCAGAATAAGTTCTGAAACAGAAATAAATAATTTGAAATATCAGACAAATCTGATACATCTTTCAGATTTTACCCAGTGAGGGTATGAGATCATGACCTAATCAAATCTATTTTTACATGTAAATTAGTACAAAAAGTTCAAGAAGAAAAAATTTGATTTTTTTTTAAGCACGTCAAATTAAATGTAAATAGGTATATTCCCTAGATTGCATCATCATTTCTAGTAATTCCTGGATTACAGATTGAGAACAACTGAGCTAACTTGACTGGATATTAGGTCAAATTTCAGAACTAGTGGTGAGGCATTGTAACAAGCTGCCCAGTCACTGTCGTTACAGTCACTGTTCCTGGAGGGTTTTAATAAAGGTTTAGTGGGCATGGTGGTGACGTGTTGAAAGTCGGACTAGATTATCTTAGCGGTCTTTCCCAAGCTTGTGAATTATGAAATCATATCTTAACCTGATAGTTATCACTTATGAGCAAAATACGGCATATGAAGTAATTTTATGGATTTTAGACACTACTAGAGAGGACACACTCAGACCATAAATTCCACTCCCATCCCAAAAGTACATTCCTAATCACTTTACAGAAAGCTTTTTTGTGAATAATTCCTGACAGTAGCTTTTAAGAATGCACTGCTTAAGCGAAATTCCCCTTTGGGAAGCACACTGCAGTGTTCCAGATCAACACAAAAAGCTCCCACTCAGAACATAATATGATGGTTGGTCTGAGCTCCTCTAAAGAAATGTTTCTATATGTATCTTGTTTGGATATCATTAAGAATTTCTTCACTGAATGGTTGGTTATCAACCAGGCATCAAACACGCTGCCCAGGAATGTAATGGAGTTGCCAGTACCAGAGGTATTAAAGAGAAGTATGAATGTAGCACTTAAATACACAGTTCAACGGTGCACTTGTGGAATTTGGTATGAGGGTCAAATTTTGCAGACTTCAGCACTGTTAGATCAGCTAGAACAGTTTCCCATGCTTCAAAACAAGTCAGTGAATGCTACAAAAAAGGCCCTACATTACTACTTTCTACAATAATCAACCACACCTGAACAGAGCAGCATCAATTTAAAAAGCAGCACCAGTGTTAGATGTGAAATTGCCAACGTTATACTTTACAAACCAATTAGCAGAGTGATCTTAAAACAGATTTAAATTACAAACATTCCCTGTATTCATTCATTGTTCTAACAGGAAACTAGGAAAAAAAAAAAAAAAAAAAAAAAAAAAAAAAAAAGGAAAAACAATTTAAAGGATTGAAAAATAAAAAAAAAAAACAATTAAAAGCCCTGTTGAAAGGTACTGCTATGATTCAACCCAACAAGCAGCTTAACACCACACAGCCTTTTGCTCACTTTCCTCCATCTCAGTGGGATCAAGAATTGGGAAAATAAAATGAAGTAGAATTTGTAGATTTAGAGAAAAAGTTAAGAAAGTTAAGGAAGACATACATATATAAATTATTGTCATTACTATTATTTATATGTGCCTACGTGTATGTGTACATTCATATATAAAAACACAAAAATGTCTGCATCTACATATAGAGTTCTGTCCCCTTGCTGCTCCTTGTGCCCCCTAGGCCCCTAGCTTGGACGGGGAGTACAAGCAGCTCAGAAATTAGCATGTACTTGACTCTGCACAGCCCTGCTCAGCAACAAGTAAAACTTCAGTGTATCAACATTGTTTTCCTCCAAAAGCAAAAAATCAGCACAATACCAGACACTATGAAGATTTACTCTGTCCCAGCTGAAACCAGGTCAGGCACACATTCAGAGGGGAACTGTCACTTTGTCTAAGTTGGAAACTTAGGATGCAAAGACTAGCTCTGAAGCACTAGGAAGACTGATAAACAAAAGAAAAATTCACTGTTCACCTTACATACATTTTATATATTTTAGCAAAACATTTTATCAGAGCACTTTAATTTGCAATCATTTTCAAATTTACAGATACAGTCTTAGATTTACTAAACTAGTTCCCCAGTGGTATGGCACAAAGCCAAACAAAAAAATATGGGAAGTAAGCATGTTAGTACCTTTTTTTTTTTTTTGGCTTTGTTACCACATGCCATCAAAGATGGCAAGGGATTTAACCAAATCAATAATCGTGAGGTATTAATCAATATAGTGACAAAAAAAAAAAAGTTACCATAAGTCAGCTACATAACAGCAAATGCAGAATTGAAAACACAACAAAGAAACAAGTGAAATGACACAAATTTGTTGTTCAAACCACCATATAAAATTAAAGATCTAAAGCTCAATTGTCATTCTAAATCACTGAAATCCATACAACTACTTCTAAAATGCACACTACTCTCACCAGAATTTGTAAATGTGTAACTTGAATAAGCTCAGAGCATTCAAAAATAATGGGAACAACAACAAAAATCACAATAACCAAATGGTTAGGAAAATCCCAGGAACTAACCTTTACCAAAAAGCCATAAATATCTGCCTGTAATTGCTTACAGTACATTCAGTAACTCTTATATTGAAGACAGATCTCAAAAATTAAATGTATATATAACATACATAATATACCTCAACATCATCTCCAATACTTTTCAATAATTGCAAATATTAGAATATATAAGTAGTATTTATTCACCATAGTTAATGACTATAATTTATAACATCTTGTGGAATTACAATACAGTTTGCAAATATGTAGGTCAAACAAGACCTCACATAACTTGGATTTAGCAGTTCTACAAAATCAAAGCAAAAAAGATGTTAGTGCATCTGCAGAAGCATACACAGCAATTCAACATATTCACCTCCTAGATCCTTCAGCAAATTCACATTTTACAGTATAAGGGGAAGTTAATTACTACCATATCATGAAAGAATTGTTTGAATTAAATAATTTTACCCTCATTTGAAAAGTATTCTAATTATATGAGGCCTCTTTGCCAATAGAATCAACGGTACACACATAAATACAAATTAGTTAACTACACTGCTTCAAGGAACTAAACACTTATCCATGTTATAAAGATGTGGATGAGGGGGAATGGGAAGTAGTGTAAAGCCTGATGGAAGTAAAGTCAGATTTCCCACTCTTTTAAGTCATGCAGTATGCCAATACATAAATAGCATCTGCATAGCAAGCATTCTGCCATGCACAAAGTATTTGCCCGGTGTATGAGAACTGCTGAATCATGGCTTGAACCTCTGATTGACCATCTGAGGTGAGCAAAGAGTCAGCCCTGGGAGGTGAAGGAACTGCCTTCACCTGTGCTACCCCAAGGGGCTGGAGCCTTGCTCCACCTCTCCCAGACCCCATTTAAGAGTTAACTGGCAACTAGAGAAGGATCTCTTTTGGGAGGTCGCTTCTCTTGGAGTTTTCTTGGCAAGCTCAGGACAAGGGTAAGCTTTCCATCCGCTCTTCTTTAGCGTGATAACCTGTTTATCCTTTCTTGTATATTTCTTAATTATAACATCCATACATTCATTGATTATACATCAGAAAAAAACAATAAAGATCAGCATCTGCCCCCCATAATAAAACTATGAAATTCTGAAGAGTGGCCAGACAAGGAAAATGAGAAAAACTAATAAAAACCTCTCATACCTCTTACAAAAAAGAAGCTGTCTGATTATAGAAAATAACTTTCCATTACAATGATTCTATCCTTTAGTTAACTTCAGTTAACAAACACTTAAAAAAAAAAAAACCCAACAAACTATCTGTCACATCAGTTCTGGAGTAACTTATAAAAACATATTCATATGCCCATATGATCCATATGATTAGCAAGTCAAGTCTGACCTGAAAGTAAGTTGGGCAAAACAAAATGAAGGCATGTCACCAAGACTGGTCTTTTCTTCAGAGCACAGTTTGGCAACTGTAAGCAATGAAGATAAAGGACAAGAAGTCAACATAAGAATGCTACATAAATCAAAATAATACACTGAAAATATTGAAGCATGAGATAAACTAAAGGTATGTGTTACCTTCAGAAACTGCAATTTAACTGGTAATTTCAGATACTCAGAACTACCTTGAGTCATGACTTAAAACAATTCACTGAGAAATGCTACTTTGCAAAAATAAATCAATTTATTTCCAACATAACCAACAAACTGATCACAAAGGCTTCTCTTCTCAGGCTTATTTCCTAATATGAGAAAGAGAACAGTTTCAGAAAAGAAGATTTTACTAAGATTTAGCATCTATGTGTCAAACAACCAATTTCAACAAAGTGGAAGTGAAGTTCACGGAATAATTTCTAGAAACAAAACTAAAACATCACAGAGTAATACACACTTTTCAGACTAACCATTGTCTTAACAGATGCGTTGTATGCAGTGTATTTTTATTGTGCACATTTTGACCATTTTGTTCGGTCTCCTAAGGACCAGCTTAAGTAGCCAAAAACCTATTCTAGGGGCAGGAGCTGCATATCTCAAATGTTTTAGAAACATTTCACACATTAGCAGAACAGTGTGACTGCAAAATTTAGTGGCTATAATAAAGAACGACATATTACCTACAAGTAAACTATTCTAGTGGCATTACCAGCATTGCCTTCTTGGACAGGTTGCTGAATGTAAACAAATTGTAATTGCTGCGGAACCTAGTGATATACAATGTTACAAGCTTTTGCTCAGGCTTTTCCATCTGAGTAGCACACTTGGCTCAGGAGCCATGAAGTAGACACACATTCTGAAATTGTCTTCTAACCTGGATGACTCCAGCCAAGTTTTACATTGCTGTAAACTCACTACCATCATTTATTTTCTCCTTGTGCCCAGTTAACACTTGTTCATGAGCACAGAAAAAAAAAAAAAGATGAAAAAAATGTTACAAAATTAGGAAGAATTTATAGGTGATACTACACTTCAGTACTAAAATTAAGTAACTACTTACGTACCATATGACTATGCTGTCCCAGTGCTCATCTACTAGAAACTTCCAAAGCAAAGTAGACAAAGATTACAGACCTATGGCATTTGTTACTTAAAGCAATGCTCACGTATTAGGAGAAGCTGTGGCTATCCACGCCTGTAGGCTTGGAATAAAGCCCTTGTCTTAAAATATTATATTTAAAGAATTAAATGTTTATTATGAGTTACAGTAACACCTTCAAAGCAGAGGCAAGTATCCCTGCACCTTCAGCATTCACACCTACAATTAAAATTGACATATAAATCGGTTCTGCAGCAGGTCATTCTGGACAAGTCCAACAAATAACTTTATTTTTGTTTTAGCCAGCAAGAAAGCAATAAAATAAGCAATTTTCAACGAAGCCAGAAGGAGGTGCTCTCAATAACTCAGGTCAGGGGTACTAAACTGAACGCTCCTCTGGTGGTAGATGAGGTCGGAAATATGCTGTCTCGTTTTATTTGAGGAGCTCCTTAAGCCACACCTTTTCAACAAAAAAGGAAGCTGGAAAGCAGTGTTTCTTTCAACAAGGACAAAGTACTTCAGTTTGCCATCGTCCTCAGAAGGGAAAATTAATCTGTGACATAAAACTACCAACACAAAGGCCTGGTAAGTGTTAATTCTTGTTTGTATTCCAAGATTTGCCAGCTGTTTGAGAAACTGACAAGATGAAACACAGAATGCAATACCACAAAAAGCTTGTGGTACTGCTTTTACCTACACAGTGCCTGTTCTGACTCAACTAGTTCAGGTCTTTCAAACGTGACTGTGCCAAGTTGTTCATTAAACTGAACTACACCCTGAAATTAAGAGCCCCTGATCATTCTACAAGAGTAACACAGTATTCCATCTCTGCCAGCAATGTGGTGCATCAGCCTCCCCCCACCCAAAAAAAAGAGAAAACGATACGCACATTCCAAACAAGCCTCTCTGCAGGACTCATCCAGCTTTCCCCTTTCCTCCTGCCCTCCCCCAGCCTTGCCAGGTTCCCAAACCCGCTCTGATTTTAGGTTTCATTTTGTTGTAAACTGCAAAACGAACGGAGAAAGCACCCAAAGCAAGGATCCTTACCCTTGAAATCCCACCATGCGTGTAACCAAGGAGGGTGAACTGCTTTTTTTTTTTTTTTTTTTTTTTTTTTTTTTTGAAGGGCTCTGAGGAGGGAGGGGGAAGAAACAAAGCCTACATGGAGGAGAGGCTTAAGCGGCGGAGGCAGAGGGAGAAGGCGGAGAGCCCGGCGGAGGAGCAGGGCGAACGTCAGCCATGTTGTATGTGTGTGTGTTGGTAGAGTATTTACAAACCTGCAGCTGCGGCAGCGCTTGGAGTCTGGGAGAGGGGGCAAAGCAGGGATGAAGAGAGAGGGGAGGAGGAAGGGGAGAAGCGCACAGGAGAGCGAGAGAAGAGTGGGTGGGAGGAGGGGGAAGCGGGCGGCAGCAGCAAGAGACAAAGGACCGCGCACCGCCGGGCGCAGTGCACACCCTTGCGCTCACGCACACGTCCGGGTGTCTCACGGTGGCCGCCAGCCCAGAGCACACCAAAGCGCCGGCGCGCCGCCTCCCGCAACCACAGCCTCCAGTCCGCCGCTGCCAGTCCGGCCCCAACGAGCGCACACCCCTCGCCCCGGCGGCGCTGCTCCCCGCCCCCGCTAGCCGCTGGGTGCCCCAGAGCGGGCCCCAGCCCGCGATACAACAGCCACAGAGGGAAGGGGGTACTGAAACCGCGGCGGGGAAAACGGCTGTTCCCCAGAGCCAGGAAGGGTGGGGGCCGCCGGGAGCCGGCAGGGCGCTACAGAGCGCTACAGAGCTATAGCCCAGGGCAAGCAGCCGCCCACTCCCCTTGGCTTCCGGGCAGGCGGAGCGGAAGGGGTGCCGGGCGCGCGTTGGGGGCAGGGTGTGGGTGCCCGGGCGCGCACATAGCGCTGGCCCGGGGGAGGGAGGGTAGGAAGGCAATGCAAGGCTGGAAGCGGTGGCGGCGGTCCCCCCACAGCGACTCCCTCCGGCGCTGCCCGGTACTGGGCCGGGCCCGGCCAAGGGCGGCGCGACGGGCCGCGTTCCCCCCCACCCCCCCTTCCCTCCCGCTCGCTCACCTGCCGCCGGGACGGGCGCCCGGGGGTGCCAGGCGGGCGGCCCAGGGATGCCAGCGCTACCGCCGCAGCGCTCCCTGCTTCGCCGGGCCGCTCAGCTCCTCCGCGGCGGCAGCGTGGACGGCCGCTCCCCTTGTCTTGTTTGCACCCCTCCACCGTCGCCACCGCTGCCTCCTGCTCGCCTCTGCCACATTTGGATCCCCCCTCTCCCTACGCAAGCTCAGCCGCCAGTAAAGAGGCCTCCTCACCTTCCTGCCAAATAGTGAGCCAACCGCATAGAGTCGTTCAAAACACAGGGCCTAACCCCGCCCTCCGCCGCCGTGCCCTCCCCCGCTCCCTCCACGCTGTCGCACAGGCGCACTGTGGTGCCTGAACTGCGACAGCAACGCAGGAAGTGCGCTCCCGCCCGCTGAGGCTGCCGTTCCTAGTGCGCATGCGTAGGCCCTAGCCGTCTGTAACATCTTTTTGTTTTGTAAGACAAAGTTTAATGAATAACCAGAGCTACTAAAAATTAACATGTGTAGAACATGACTGGGAGATACTGGTATAGGTAGTGTACAAAAACTAAAATTGATCTGTAAAAATTATTTCAAGTACACGTTTGGGTTCTCTAAGTTTGTCACTGGTAAGTGTGATGGATGAGGTCCGAATTCCCAACCATTGTCATTTGAGAGAAAATACTGCAATATGAATGTGAAAGCATGTACATCTTGCTTGAAAATGGGAAAACAAGAAAGAAGCATTCATAACTTTAGTCATGTCTGTATTAATTTCACAGTTCATAATTTCATCAAATATTGGCTGTATCTCTTGAAGTTTCTTAGGGGGTCTCTGAGCAGACCCTGGGATGCAGGCTACAATTTAAGGATATTTTTTCTGCAAAGGTGACTAAAGAATTTTGCAAGAGCATTAGGACAAAGTATGCGTATGAAAGAAAAAACACAGTAAGGAGAATTATACAAAACAAACAAAAAAGCAACAACACACACATACACGCAAAAAAAAAAAAAAAAAAAAAAAAAACCACACAAAAACCAAAAAAAAAAAAAAAAAAAAAAACCAAACCCACAGTAAGAAGTTTTGTTGTGCAAGTATCTGGTCTGGATCTTTACACTTTTCTTTCATGTTGCATTTATCTCTTGCTATATACAGACCCTATACTTACATGCAAAACCTGCAATCTTTTAATATTTTCATGTACCAAAATAAAGAGCCCTTAGCTTAAAAAGTGGTTGGAGTAGTTGAGGGAGAGAATAAAAGATTGCTTCTGATCCTGCGCTGAGTCATGGCAACTCTTAATGGTTGACTTCCAGGAACAAAAGAGAGATGCCTTGAAGGCATTACTTTGGAAATCCATCCAGATCAGGCTTATCCAGAGCTAGCAGAACATGCTTTTGATCCCTGAGTGGTAGGCATTGTCCACCAAAGAATGCTGTTACATTGCACAGAAAGAGAATTACATCATGCTTTCCCATCCTAGACTCATCAGCAGTGGCTGATCCCTGAGCCGGCTGGAAAGAATGTCCAGTCCAGTGAGAAAATTGGAGACAGACTGCCCATCAAGGTCATTTACTCATTCTTCTGTATTGCAAACAGCTCTTGTCTTACCTTTAGGCAAGGTGAAATCTTTCTCTTTAACCCTTGAAGTTTTGGGTGTGACTTTCTGCTTCAGTTCAACCAGATACAGACAGTGATTTAGCACTGTCTGGGTACAAGCTTGGAGCCCTGTGTTATACTCCAAATGATGTTTCAGTTTCTGAGAAATGATGATGATAGTTGTGCTTGTACAGCGAAGACCAAGTTGGGGCAGGCTCCTTGCATATCACATGGCTAGACAAGGTGTGTAAGTAGTAGAGGCCAACTCAGAAGAAATTTGGGAAATAGCATCATATTTTTGTTTTGACAGTAGAGTGATATCAGAAAGACAAAATAGAGGACTACATTTTGTGCTAGCTGACTTCCTGTTGGAGGAGAAGCAGTGTGATGTGTAACTGTAGTAGGGTAGTTTCAAATAGGATTCCTTTCAAGATTGTTCTTGTTATCCATGGAACAGTGAAACAAACAAGAAAGAGTTGTGTGTCTGCATGTGAGCGACAGTACTTGACAAGCCTGGTCTCTTTCTGTGATCAAGTGATCTGCCACACAACGGTAGATGAGGAAAAGGTTGTTGATGTAGCCTACCTAGACTTTAGCAAAGTCTTTGGCAGTGTATTCTCCTGAGGAAGCTGGCAGCTTGTTACCTGAAAAGGTACAGGAGTGGGAATCGAATGTTGTTTCTGCATTAGAACAAGATAAGAATTTTTATTTTATGGTCTCTGCTACCATAGTTCTTTTCGAGAGTGTCCAATAATTTTCATCACTTCTCCTCTAGATGAACCTTCCCCAGGAATGCGTGTTCAATATATAGGAGAAGTAATATATAATCATTGGGGTTAGATAGACGGAGTAGGTTTACAGGCACAAAAACTGAAGCTCCTGTCTGTCCAGCCTTCTGAAATGCCTCTGAGCCATACTAATATTTGGTGCTGGACAGACAAGACCCTAGTAATAAAGAATTTGAGAAGTTAATTAACAACATACATATATAAGCTAGCAACAACTAATGTATATCCAGCATGAAAGTATATGTTACACACACTGCAAGAATGTCCTGCACAAATTAAAAGGACAAGACATGACACGCCTTAGGGAGTGCCTGATGAAGGTATTGAGGAAGGCCTGGCACCCCCCCTCCTCCCCTCGGTGCTCTTTGTTTAACAAAGTCTTCGAAGAAAATCACCCTATCAGTACAACAAGAAGAGCACTGAGACATCTTGGAAACAAGAAGAGTGTTACTGACTGACACCAGATAACACACGGATTAACAAGTAATTAATAGATGTAAACCTTGAATAAGATTGTGAACCTGGAGTTCCCAGCCAATTGGGAAATGGGAGGGGGAGAGGTAAGGAGAGGAAACAAGGTACAAAAAGCTGTCATTGTGTCCATAAGCGAGCTCTCTGGCTTGCTGGATGCCTGCCATTACAATCGTGAATAAAATCTGCTTTTATCAGAGATACCATCCTGAAAAAATTATTTGAAAATTTTCAACACAGGTAAAGAATTTGCTGGAGGGCTGGACTCAGAGAATGGTGTCACAGTGGAGTTAAATCCAGCTGGTGCTCACGAAGGAGTGATATTCCCCAGGGGTTGGTACTGGGGCCCATCTTATTTAATGTCCTTATTGATGACCTGGATGAGGGGATTGAGTGCACCCTCAGTAAGTTTGCAGATGATACCCAGCTGGGAGGAATTGTCAATCTCTATGAGGGTAGGAAGTTCTACAAGATCAAGTGTCAGATACTGGACTTCAGCCACAACAACCCCAGGCAATGCTAAAGGCTTGGGGCAGAGGACTGAAAGACTGTGTGGAAGAAATGGATCCAGGAGTGTTGGTCAGCACTCAGGTGAACATGAGCCAGCAGTTTGCCAAGCTGGACAAGAAAACCAATGGCATCCTGTCTTGTATTATAAGTAGTGTTGCCAGCAGAAGCAGGGTGGTGTTCATCCCCCTCAGCTGGAGTTCAGTTTTGGGCCTATCTCCACAAGACAGATATTAAGGTCCTGGAATGTATCTCCTGGATGAAAGTGAAGCTGATAAGGGATCTGGCACACATGTCTTATGAGGAGCAGCAGAGGGAAGTGGGATTGTTTAATTTGGAGAAGAGGAGTCTCAGGGTTATAGCTTATAGCTGTCTACAGCCCTATAGCTGTCTACAGCCCTATAGCTGTCTACAACTCCCTGAAAGGAAGTTGTGATATGGTGGGTGTCAACTTCTTCTGCCATGTAACTAGCAATAGGGCTAGATGACATGGCCTCAAGTTGCACCAGGAGAGGTTGAGGCTGGATAACAGGAAAAACAACTTCTCCAAAAGAATGATCAGGCACTGGAACAGGTTGCTTAGAGAGGTGGTTGAATCACAGTCACTGGAGGTGTTCAGGAAACGTTTAGACATCGTAGTAAGGGACATGGGTTAAGTGAGGAAAGACTGGTCGTAGGTGAACAGTTGAAATAGATGTTCTTGAAGTTTTTTTCCAACCTTGGTGATTCTGTGATTCTAAAATCCCAGATTTTAGAATGAACAAGCTAGTTACAAGTTCCTTGTACGGTCTAGATGGACTATTCAGGGTGCTCCCACCTTTTGGCTTCCATATGGCTGAAGGAAGATATCTGAGGTGTCAGCTGGGGGAAGGCTGGGTCAGATAGTTGTTTAGCAGTTGCCTGATGACAGATGATTGTAATCTGTTGGACTGTTAGAGTTAAGTTCAGGGACTTTTAGATGAGGGGCAGCAGTTCGAAGAGTGTTAAACACAAATATAACACAAGTGAATGGAAAATGTGTTGTACATGATACAATTTTTTTTTTTCTATTTAAACAGTATAAAACGAAGTTCAGTACTTGAAAAGTGCCAAAACCCACTCCTTAGCTTCCAGTGACCTAAGGCTTGAGTAGAATCTGATTGAAGACTGTCATGCTGTGAAATTAAGATGCAGCTTAGCCCAATATATAAGGTTCTGTGAGCTGTCTTTTAACTTACTCTTTAAAACGAGTCCTGTACATAAACTTCCCAGAAAGTTTTAGTGCTTTGGTGTAACACTTATTTCTTCTGCAGATGGAGTGCCAAACTCTTCCACAAGCTTTCAGTACTATTGGGTAGCTTTGGATAGGAACCAAGTTCACCCTGATTTCAAAAAGCATTGTTTTTCTGATCTCCTCCCCCAGCTTAAAGTGAATTAGCCTTAATTATTGAAAAATTATATTCTCCTTTTGATAGAGCCAAAAAACTTCAGAAATCAAGTGGGGACATCTGATTTTGAAGGATGAAAGACATCTTGCCCCTTAGCCTGTTGACTTGAAATGCAGAGATCAATCAGCCACTTCTGCTTTAGCTTTGCCTTAATGAAGCAATTTTATTTAGCTGGCTCTCCAGTCAGTTTGTCTTTTTGAAGTAAGTTGCTTGAATAAGAGAGGTCTTATTTAAATCAAGAGAACTATAGGCCTTCTTCCAAGAAGTTTGCTTTATCAGATGGTTTCAGCATTGATGCAATGCGTCATGCTTGCAGGAATCAACCATTTATTTTTTAATAACTTCAGTACAATAGCAATAAGCTTCAAATGTATGTGGTCTACCATAAAAATTGCCTCACGTGAATGCTTGCAAATATCAGGAAGTGCTGAATAAAGTAAGCCTTTTAAGAGAAATGCTCCAATGTCTACTGAAATAAAACTCATACTGGATCAGACATTTCTACTTTTTTCTGTCAGAGACAGTGACTTCTGCTCAACATGTTTTGCTTACAGTGTCAGGCTTTCAGTGTGTCTGCTTTATTTAAAATTGAAAAATGTGTGAAAATTAGGTGAGATATCATGTTTAAAAGAAATTAAAATGATAGTAGTCAATTGTAGTAAAACCTGAAAACTCTCTGGGGTTGGAGAGGTTTTTTTTAGTTCGGCCTTAGGTTTGTTGGGTTCAGTGAGTTCAATTCAGTAAAAGACTTTCAAAAATGAACCATTTATAGTAAAGAGCTGATGGGTTTACTATAAAAACCTGTAAATAAGACAAGATTCTAATTTCCAGTATTTGGTTAATATGGAGAAGTTGCAAACTTGCTTTTTTCATAGTTTATTCTCAATCCGTGGTTAGATTTTTCATCCAATCAGCAAAATTCTTAATTTGTTACTATTATAGTTACATCTATTTGGTAAGTAAGTGATCCCTTACTATGTGTCAAGGAATGATAAACTAGTAAATGTGCCTGAAAAGAAATCACTGACATTACTCAGACATCCTGTTGAAACAGGTATGGCTTTCTGTTATGTAAGACGAGACCTTTATTCACAGACATTTTTGGTCACAGCAAGAGAGAATACTAAATGAATTATACTAGTATTGCAGAAATTTAAACCCTTCTCCTCTCACCCTTTTATCTTCCTTTCTCTCTTTCAATTATACGTAGAAGTAACGGTCATCAGGCTTTTGGTTTACAAAGTATAGCAGGGTTTTTTTTTTTTTGTTTTCGTGTGGATTTTTTTTGTAGGTAGGAAAAAAACAGACAAGGAAAATAGTACTCCAAAATATATCTTTCCTTCATTTTTGTTTTTAGATGGACTGTGAAACATGAGAAGCCTGGTGAGCAACTTAATTTGCAAATACTTGATGCTCATTTTCATCCTGAAAATTTTTATTTTAAAGCAGGATTGGAAATATTTGAGATAAGTGTACTGTCACACGCAGTACTCTGTGATATGTACTTTAGTGCTTTTCGAGGGAACTTAGAAATAATAATAACATAATACTAAAAAAGTTGACTTGAAGAAATGTATGCAGAGAGACTTAACAGCAAAAATTTTATCCACAAATAAGGCACATATTCTTATTGGCAGTACTGGGGTAGCATTGGGATAACTCTTCAGAAATGCTCTCCCAATTGATCATTTGTGCACTATAATCTGTCACATGTATTACATATTCATTATGTTTCCCAAATCATTGTCCTATTCACTCCCAATGATTGCCCAACAGATACAGCCTTATGTGGCCATCTTCCATGTCATCTAGGGTCCTTCTAGTATTGTGATGGTCCACTGTTAGTCCTTTGGGGTAGCCTCCCTTATTTCCTCCAACAGTGTTTATCTTTTAAAAACACTCAAACTTTGGTTTGTTTCAACCAAAAATTGCTGTGGAATGCAAGAGCAACAAGAGGAGATTCTGCGGAGCCAGATAAGAAATACTAAGGGGAATATCTTGATACTTGTCCGTTGCATTTTAGGCTAATTGACCCTGTTGTGGGAGTCCTGGCTCCTTTTGAAATTGATAAGAACTCCACAAAACAGGCACAGTTTTTCCATTGTTGTGTTTTCTTTTGCCTTGTAAAACAGAACAGTGTTACAACATGCTTCTACATCTTCAGTGTTACATCACAGTTATCCTCCACAACATCTAAAGGCTACTGTGGTGTTGTAAGCAAGCATTAATCATATTATAAAATTCACTGGTATCATGAGGATATATTAACAGAATCTTTTGTATAATTAATTCTCAAAACAAAGTACATAATGTCAGTCGAGTAAGAACTAACCTACAAAAATTACAAATCTTTGTATGTTTATCATTTAATACAACAAATGCATTTTATCTAGGTCAGGTTGACCATCCTTGAAAGTGCTAATGTGATTAAGGAGAAGAACTCTCAATCAAACTGTGATGACTAAACTTTGTTTGAGATACGAGCATCTTGAAAAAATTAGCCTTCATGTAGGGAGATTAGCCCTATCTTTAACTGAACAGTTTTAGGCTGGAGGCTGTATGAGGTGTTGGAAATATTCAAATAATTTATCAGGATGGTATCTCTGATAAAAGCGGATTTTGTTCCCAATTGCAATGGCAGGCATCCGGCAAGCAGAAGCACACCTGCAGAGACACTGCTACATCTTTTATGCCCTATTACATGATGCTTATCTTTTACTCCCCTGGTTCCTCATTGGCTGAGTACTTCAGGTTCTCAGATCTTCCCAATGCTTTACTAAACATATGGATATTGGCTAAACATAAATTATTGCTATCTAAACATGTATATTGCTAATTATTTTACTTTTCCTCCTTAAATTTTCTATCACTACGGTCTTGTCTGTCCAGCACCAAATGTCCAAAACCATATGTTTCTCAGCATAACAAGCCTGTTGAAATCCTTGTCACACTGTTTAGGAGTGGGATGTCTAACTTGTACTTAACTCAAGGTTCAGAGGTATTCCAGATGGCTGGACAGACAAGAACTGCAGTCTTTGTAGCCATAAATTACTCCATCTACCTAATCTCTGTGACTATAAATTACTTCATCTATCTGCTGAGCACGTGTGAAGACGATTAGTAACTGATGAAGTAAAAAGACTATGCCCCTCCCTCTATCCCTCCCCTTTCCCTCTCCACCCTGTCCCCAAAAGAAAGAACTATTAGTAAAAATATTTATCTTGTTAGTTCTAATGCAGAAACAACATTCCATTCCTACACAGGGTAGTGGTCAAGGGATAAAAAGTATGGAAAATAAAACAGCATTGCAAAAATCCTGGACTGTGCTAGTTTTGCAGTTTTTTGTCACCTAGCACCCAGATTTGAACAACCTTGCAATAAATCAATACCATGTCTGTGTATGAGATTAGATTACTGCACACCAGGTAATGAATCCCACCTTTCGGACAACAATTTTCTGATGACTTAGGTGGGACAGCTGTGTGGCCTTGCCTGAATCACTGCAGCCAGCTGGAAGTGGGAAAGTGATTGGACTCCAACACACACTGATCTTTTGTACGAAAACTTGGTTGGATTCGCACCCCGCTGATGCATTAAGTGACACTGAAGTGCAATGCTTAAATCAAGATACTGAATTCATGATGTTGGGGGAAATAAGAGGCTTAGATTTGTTGGGCTTCTTTTTTTTGTTTAATAATTAGCTGATATTTGTTATTTGGTTATATACACTAATAACTAAGAGCAGAGTGTATCTGGGGGTCCTGGTTTCTTTTGATGTTGGTAAGTTTAACTGTTCACGAGGACCGCATGCAGTTTTACTGTTGTTGTGTGTTTCTTTTGCCTTGTTAAAGCAGAACAGCCTTACAACTTGCCTCCCCATCTACAGTGTTATATTGCAATTATTAACCACAGCATCTAAGGGCTACTTTAAGCAGGCATTATTCATATTATACAACAATTCAGTGGTTATCCATATAAAGATGTATTAACAGAATATTTTGTGTAATTACTTCAAATTTCCTCCCCCCTTTTCAATAAGCTTGCAAATTCTTTCACAAAACCTCACGTTGCTTATACTTAATAACTGTAAATTTATATCAAATGAGAGAGTTTAAAATTGTTAATATCAGAATTATAACTAACTACACTATAGGGAAAACCTGGTGAGGGTTCATGGAATCCTTCAAACAGTTATTTTAAATTGTAATCTGGACTGGAAAGGTATACGGGTTTTGCTGAGTACATTATTATTCTCTGAGGAAAAACCATTGGTTTTAGAGAAAACTAATGAGGAAAACAGGTGGATAAATGCAAGGGAAAATCCAGAACAGTTTATGTCTGAAAGAAAATCTAAATGGTATCTAAATACTGATGACGGGCAGCTAACAATTAAAAAGAATTAACAGTTAATATAATATATCTGAGAAATAAGTCAGATGATTTTTCTGAGGCTGGATATTTTGTGAAAAAGTTTTAATTTGCGATTGCAATGGCGAGTGTCCTGCAAGCAACAGCACACAACCAAAATCACATCACAGCTTCTGCTCCCCTGATGCTAAGAATTCCTCCCATTTCCTTGTTGATTGAGTACTCCACGTTCACAACCAATCTGACACTTGCTACTAGGTAGATGACAAGTCTCTTTGTTTCCCCCAGTAGGCAGAATCCATAAAGCAGTTGCCAGCCATTATCTCCCACCACATGTCTACTAGATAAGTTTGTTTCTTAGTTCACCCTCTCCCCTGAGATCTCCCCAGGGGACAGAAGTACACAAATTAACATGCCAGTCAGAGTCTCCTCTTATGTCTCAAGAATATGCATTCTCTTTTCTTTAACCAGAGATAAAAATTTATCTTGTATCAAGGGTCCTGAGGTATATCCCCTTGGTCCAACATTTTATTACTTACGGAAAAACAATATGTCATTTCCCACATGTGGGTATAACATGGGGTACCCATACCAAATAATATATCCAAATTATATCAGATTACACAGAGCCTGACTCAGGATCCATCAGCATTTTATGAGAGGTATGTGAGACATCTAGAAGGATTTGGACCGAGAAGGGGAAGAGAGTAAAACTATGATTCAGATGTCCGTTGGATAGTTGGTCCTTTATATCTGAAAGAAGTTGCAGAAAGTTGATGGGGTTTCAGGGATGTCTGTTTAGCAGTTGGTTGAAATCAATTATGAGATATACAACATCAGGGAGGAAGTAGAGAAGAGAAAGAAACAGAAGGATAAGAAAAAGAATAATAAAATACAGGCAAGCTTTTTGGCAACAGTTATAGCCTAAGCCACAAACCAAAAAGGAAGAGGAACACTGAGAGGAAGATCTTGGGAATGATTCACAGTGGCCAGAATGGATGACAAGTATTTACCCCATGAGCTGCAGTAATGATCCTGTCAAAATCAATGTGTGAAACTTGTGTTTGTATATGCCACTTACATCTCATGAGATGGAATTTGTTGAACAAGCTAGAAGCTCACAGAAGTTTTGATAAGGACAAGATTTGGATACACATTCCTCAAGATAGTGCCTAGCAAGCATGTTTGTTTTTTACAGGAACCTGTTAAGAGAAGAAAGTGAGGAAAGATAAGTAAATCTGAAATTATGGATTCAGTATTCCTCTTCATATGGGCAACAGAAAAGCCTGGGAGAATCAAGTCTGCCAAACTGGTAAAAGTAGAATTGAAGTCAAGAGCTAAACAGGTAAGATGAAAGCAGTATCCTGAAACTGGAGGCTCATATTGGGCTTGAACCTGTAACTGAGAATTTTCTAAAGTATGGTTTATTATGAGAATGCCAGTCTGAATATAATACTCCAGTCTTATCAGTTATGAAGCCACGTCCTCAGGAGCATCAATTTGTGCAAGATTTAAGAGCCGTAAATCAAATAGTTACTGATGTGCATCTCGTAGTACCAAACCACTGAAGCCTCCAGTTGACTCTAATGTCTATTTTATAGTTTCAGATTTTGTGGGAAACCACATACTGTTTCTGCATCATATAATGTTGTACCAAAGGGACTTACCTCAGAATCCTTGATACAAAATAAGTTTTTATCTTTGGTTAAAGAATAGAGAATGCACATTCTTGAGAGATAAAAGGGGAGGCTGGTTCCCCTGGGGAGATCGCTGGGGGGAGGGTGGGCAACCAAAGGTAAAGGCTATAAGACATACATTTGTACACAGAGCTGCATGAGAAGAAACAAAACTATCTGGCAGATACATGGAAGGGACATAATGGCTTGATGACTATCTTGTGGATTCTGCTTACTTGGATAAACAAAGAGGGATGAACTTTGTCAAGTAGGTAGAGGATGTGCATGGGAATCGGCTGGGTATGTACTCTGCAAAAACAAGAGCTTGTTTTTGTTACAGCAGATGCTTCTGCTTGCAGAATGCCCATCCTTACAAAAGCGAAATAAAATACTGTTTGCTGGGATCCTTGCCTAGGTAAGCCTAAGTTACTGCCTTGTGAGCGTTTCTCACATTTTAAAAGATGCTTTTGCATGTTTGGAAGAAGAGAGCCAAAATTTGATTGCTTCTGGATGATAAAATCCAACAACAAAACACTTAGCTATGTTATGTTTTCCCAAGGGTTCAAGAAGAGTTCTTCACTGTTTGGTACTGTACTGGATAAACATGGCAAAGTAGGCCCTCATCAGTAATTTACTACAGTATATAGATGGTACTCTCCTGGGAGCAGATATCACTGGTCAATGTAATTAAAGAACTTCTGATTTGTTTAATTTTTGGGACTAGAGGGATACAGACTGTACCAAAGAAAAATGCAGATTATGGTGTGACTGAAAATGTCTTAAATCCTGCATTCCTTTTACATGTAAATGAGAGAGAAGAGGTGTTTAATGATTGTTTGCAAGCAATTGAACAAGTGTATTCCAAGTGTATTTCATGGTTATACCTAAGAGGTACCCCTCTGCAAATCCCTGACTGGATGTTATTCACTGATGGAAATAGCTTTGTAGTTAAGGGGGAACAGAAAGTCTGGATATGAAATTTAACCCTGGAATTAAAAATAGAGGTAAGACCGTTGCCAGCTTTGTCATCATCTTGGAGAGCTGACCTAATCATTCTCACTCAAGCATTAGAGCCGTCAAATGTTAGTGATCTAACATTTTTACTGACTTGAGATATACCTTTGCAGTGATACATATGCCCATGGAGCTATTTGGAAGGAAAGAGAGTTGCTATCATCTCAAGGGAATCCTGTCAAGAAAAATTAGAAATTAGGAGATTGTTTGATGCAGTTATTAAACCAAAAGAATTGGCAGTAAGTCACTGCAAGGCCTACCGGTCTGGACATATTGATGTCATCAAAAGGAATAGAACAGCAGATGAAGCTACCAAGAAAATATTGTCAGTAACTATAGGAAATTTACTTTCTGAGAAGTTCTTATATTAAGACTCCTGTTTATACAAAAAAATGAGGACAATTTAGTGGAGATGTGAAATTGTACTGAAGGATGTATTCACTTCATAGACAGTGAATTTACCCCTGCAATAATGAAATAGTTTATGGAAAAAGCACACAGGACTAGTCATATGGTAACAGAATTGTTGAAAGTGGAAGAAGATAATCAATGGAAATTAGTGGGTTGCCAAAGTACTGTCCAGAAGTGCAGGATTTGTCTTAAAAATATTTGTAACACGCAAAGGAGACCTCAGTTAAAAAGAGATCCTGTACCCAGGGAATCCTGGCAAAACGATTTTTCTGAATTACTGAAGTGTAAGTGGTATAAATATCTACGGGTATTTATTGGCACCCTTTTCAGGGTGACCTGAGGCATTCCTATGCCAAACCAACAAAGCAAGAGAAGCAAACAAATTTTATTAAAATAAATAATTGCAATATTTAGTATTCCAGGAGAACTCTTGTCAGATAGAGGGCCTCATTTGGTAGTAAAAGTAACCCAAGGAATATCTAAGTTTCTGCAAATTAAATGTGATATATACCCCGTGGAGACCAAGTGTGGGTCAGGTAGGGGGAATGAATCAAACATTAAAAAGACAAGTTGAGAGCTGTACCAAGAAACACTTTTGAAACAGACAGTAGTTCTCATTTTGGCATTGTTGAGAACTTGAATAACCCCTGGAGTTACGGAAGTAGTTAGTCCTTTTTAAATCTTGTATGGAAGACAGTATACTGTAAATTTGCTAGAAAAAGTGATCAGATGCATGGAGCTGGTGATCAAATACTTACTGAGTATCTCTTGTCTTTGGCAAGAGTTCTTCATACTTAAGAACTCCAGTGACCTAGAAAGTGCCTGTGCATTCCTTCAAACCAGCCAACCAAGTGAATTTACAAATTTGGATAGTTGAATGTTTGGCCGAGAAGTGGAAAGGACCTTTTCTGATACTCCTAACAACACGTACTATGGTAAAAGTAAAAAGGATTAATTCTTGGGTTTGAAGAGAACAGTTTTTCTATATTGTGAGAACAGTTTCACATAACTTGAGCAGATATAAGCAGAAAGACAGGATGCTTGTGTAAATGTAAGCTCAAGAACAGAAGGCAGAGGAGACAACAGAGCTTGTCTAGTAAAGATAAGAAAGTAGAATCGATGTCCTGTTGTTGAAGATAAGATGGCAAAACAGATGCCTCAGTTCAGTGTAACATCAATTTAGGAGTGGGATGTCTAACTTTTAAGCCTTGTATTTAACTCAAGGCTCAGAGGTATTCCAGATGGCTGGACAGACAAGAGCTGCAGCATTTGTAGCTATAAATTACTCCATCTACCTAATCTCTGTGACTATAAATTACTTCACCTATCTGTTGAGCATATGAAGACTATCAGAGACCCTGATGAAGTAAGAAGACCCCTCTCCTTCCCACAAGAAAGAATGATTAGTAGAATATTTATCTTACCACTTCTAATGCAGAAACAACATTCCATTCCTACAGTTCCCCCCTCTTCTTCTTTATATGTTGTTGATTTCT
Source organism: Centrocercus urophasianus (assembly GCF_019232065.1). NCBI lineage: Eukaryota > Metazoa > Chordata > Aves > Galliformes > Phasianidae > Centrocercus > Centrocercus urophasianus. The sequence goes on along the minus strand of NW_024884767.1, from coordinate 21,010,529 downwards.
GCAGTTCTTTTCTAAAGCATGATTTTGTAGACACCTTCCTCTTCTTTACTTTCTTCATTCCTCACCTCCTTTAATACCATCATTTTATCTGAAAGTGATGGTGGTGGCTCCACTGGTATTTCTTCAGTAGTACTGTCTCAATCAATTGCTATACTGGTCCTTTCACACAGGGGATTACACAGCAACTGATTGCTGTCAGGGCTCATGCTACTATAATCAAAGAAGTAAATATGGACACAACCTCCCCTTTCCCTTTACCAAACCAGGACTCCAACTATGCAGTGATGGAAGTATCTATTCCTGAATTTTCTGCCAATTCATCAGCAAGGTTGGTAAGCCTTGCAATGCCTTTGTTATTGTGCCATCCAGAGCTGTGTTATTGGGGATGAAGGTGCACCAGCAGGTACCCACTATTACACACACACACCCTTTTTCAGCTAGCATCATATCTAGGGCTGTCCTATATTCCCAGGCCATCTATTTGTAGCATCTAACTGTTTTGCAATTCCCTTTATTGCACCCTTTGTATAATTTATAGATCTGTAGATTATAATAAATGTAGTTAATCCAATCTAAATTCTTGTTGATTTTAACCCACCAAAACAGTGACCCACACCCTGCAATAGTTTGATTTTTCGCCTTAAATTCATCAGGAATTCCAAGAATTGGAGAGCTAAAATAGTTAGCTTGCCCATATACCAAACAACCACTAATATTAATACACTTAGCAGTGTTTTTCACAAGAGATACATAAGCATTTGCATCTAAAGACTCACTAATCAAATTAACATGTCTAACAACTACAAAAGTCCATATTACACTCTTTGGATTCACACTTTCAAAGGTCCAATTGACTTCAATTCCCATTGTTTTTGAGGGACCTTCTTGATTACAGTATGATGTATCCACAACGCTTGCTCTTTAATTTTGGCTGTTGTGTGACACATTAGCAGCACCTGGAATGGACTTACCCACCTTGGTTCCAAGGGAGAATCTGAAAGAGATCTAATATACACATGCTTTCCTGGTAAAATATTATGTATCAGGCCATCAAGGCCTTGGGCTGTAGTTCCTAGAACCAGTTTCTCTATTTTCCAAAGTTGTTCCTTAGACCTAACAAATATTCAGTTAGTATGTCAGTTAGTATCCCCTACGTAGGTAGAGATCCCCATTTGTACAACATAAAGCCTTCCATACAGTATTTCTAGAGGACTTAACCCTTCTTTGGCTCTAGGTTTCATTCTGATCCTCAGGAGAGCCAGGCAGTGACTGTGACCAAGATAGATCAGCCTTCTGGCCCAGTTTTACAGTCTGTGATCTAATTAGGTGGTTTATCTTTTCCACCTGACCACTTGCCTGTGGTCTGTGTGGTGTGTGCAATTGCCAGTCTATTCCCAATAGACTTGCTGTCCTGTTGAATAATCTTTGCAATGAAGTGAGATTCCTGGTTGGAGGATATTGTTGCAGTAACCCCAAACCTTGGAATAATCACCTGCAACAATACCTTGGTTACTTCTTTAGCTGTATTGGTGTGGCAAGGGAATGCTTCTGACCACCCTGAAAAGGTATTGGTTAGAACTAACATATAATGAAACTCCTCTATTTCCTGGCAGTTCTGAAAAAATCAATTTGCCATTGTTGCCCTGGAAGGTTCCCTTTCCCAACTAGACCCACTTGTACCCTGTTCCTGGTACTAGGATTATACAGCTACTTTCTGGTGTTTGTAGCCCCCCTTATGTTCTATTATGTTTCCTTAGAACCAATTTCTGTAAGATACTAAAGGGCACAGCAATGTATCCATCTGGGTATGCACCATTCTGTCAGCTTGCTATCTTCCCTTCTAAATTAGGTTCTGACTCAGGTTCAGAACTTTTACATTTACTGTCTGGAATTAAAGCCAGTTCACCAATCTCTTTTCCTTCAGCTGCCTGTTTTGTCACCTGATGTACCATCAAATTTCCAATTTCCTTTGTGATGTCCTTCACAATGTATAATAGCCACACTCTTTGGTAGATTTCTGAATTTGTTTTCCTCATGTGTGAGCAATCCTTGCTCTTTCCAGATAGTACTGTGAGCGTGTACTACCCCAAACACTTATTTAGAATCCGTCCATATATTTAAGGCTCTTGTCAGGGTCTTTAGGCCCATATAATAATAGCCCAATGCTATTATTATAGCCTTCTGAGCGGAAGTCCCCACAGGTAATGGTTTTCCTTCAATGATCTGGTCAGTAGTAGTTGCTGCATATTCTGCCTTATGGTCTCACAAAACTGAGAATTTGGTATTCACTGATGAGTCCAGGAATCCTTAGCATCATTAAATGGATCCTCCTTTAGGTTTGGCAAACTGGCATAGATAGTCTTTAAGCAGTCACACACTGCCAGCTTTGAGGCAGATCTGCATTGGTGTTCTGGGTGTTTGGCAAATTGTTTCCTTCCATTTGATCAGTTGAGCTGTCTGTTGAGAAACTCAATAACCATTTAAATCAAGAAAATCAGCAAACAGTCCATTGTATACAGTCATCTTTTGTTACTGTGGCATCCATGTATTTCATTAAAGTTCCACCTTTGGATCGAGGAACCCAAGTCTTGAGCTCACAAGCTGGCCAGTTCTCAAAAATCATTGGGCTGCCTGACCAACACTGTCCAGGTTAACTGAATCTCTTGTCCCCATATGGGGGTTTTCCTATTCAAAGGCAAGTAACTTTAGACTTTCTTTGGCAAAACCAGGTAGAAAAGGCATCCTTCAAATCCAGAATGGTAAACCCCACCTATTCATTCCTTAACTTGGTTAAGAAAGTGTATGCCAGCACCAGGTGTATATCTTCAATAATTCTATTAATGGCCCTCAAATCTTGTACCAAACTATAGCTCTTGCCATGTGATTTTTCAACTTCAAGATTGGGGTGTTGTTGGGTTCACGTTCAATTAATAATCCAAACTCCAAAAAGTTACCTATTATTTCTTCTATCCTTCTACAGTCTTGTATCGTCAAAGGGCACTGCTTTACCCTGACTGTACTGGCTCCCACTCGTAACTTCTGTTGAGGCTGCATTTTTGGCTCTGCCAGGCATCCCTCACTCCTGGGTATACCTGATTTTAGATTTCTGTAACTTTTAGGGTTACAGCATTATTTTTCCCAGTCTGTGTTTAAGCCAGATTTTAAAATTTCAGTCTATTCATCTTGCTCTATCCTTAGCTCAGATTTCCCTGTATTGAAATGACAAGCTTTTTTCTTGTTGGCCAGTAGCTCCTACTACATCTACAGATATGTTATCATTTTGCAATTTTTGTTATTGGTATTCCACATCATAATATCATGTAAAGAACTGGGAGTTAAAAAGTTAATGCCCCACTTCCATGGACTGCAGATTTTCTGAATACCTGGCTCTCAGAAGAGAAGAACTACATACCCCAGAGGACTTTGCATTCAGGAAGAAAGATGTAACTCCTGACAGGTCATGGGACTCTCTTTTTCACTGTCTGTCGGTGTGTGTGCTCCCCAGCTGTCTCGCCTTCAATTTTAGAGTAAGGCCTTCAGTTCCAGACATTCTCTCTTTCATGTTATCTGATTTATTATTCCAACTATATATTGTACTATGTTGTGTTATCTTGCATTCTGATATCATATTTTATAAATTAACTTTCCTTCTCAGGTCGTTGCCACTGTTCTGTTTTTAGGCCCATCTCCCATCTCCTTAACCTTCCCTTTTCCCCTTTTTCTCTTTTCCCCTTTCCCAGGGCATGGGTCCATGGGTTCCCCTGCCTCATTAGTCACAGAACAAGGCCAAACTGGCCCATAAACAATTGACTCGCCCTCCCCTTTTTTGGGACAGTGGGCCTGTGGGCCTGCTGTCCCCCTGTCAGATGCACAGATAAAACTAGAGATAACTAGACAATTATTGGCAGAGAACATAGGCAATCTGAACTGAATCTGAACTTTTTAATGTTAGCAGAAAAATAAAGAATTTCTTAAAGTCAGAAAGTTGCAGAGTGCTGTAGCTTTGACCTTCACAGATTAGATTATAGGCCAGATGGACTGCCAGACTTTGGAAACTGAGTTTTAGCGTTGTTGTTTGTTTGTTTGTCTGTTTTTGTTTTTCTTTTATCAACTGACAACTATGAATCTGTTCTTTATTTTGGGAGCGCTGTATAAAGGATTAAAGGCCATTATGTTTTTTGGAATTTATTTGCCACTTATTAAGTTCATCATTTTCTGTTTTGGACTTGCAACCAACAAGTAAGGGTACTGATGGAGACACCAGTCTGGTACTTATATGCAATGTTGTATAATTTGAGTATTGACAATTACATCCCAGACAGAGTAGCTAATTTTTCAAACAACACAATGTTTAAACTGGTTTTCAGGCTCTCTTCTCAGTTTCTTATGCATTTTTTGAATGCCAGGATAGTGATCATGCTGTCAACCTCCCTGAATGTATCACCTCTCCATTTATATTATGCGGAAGTCTTCTCCAAAAAAAAAAAAAAAAAAAGGAAGAAAGAAAGATAGAAAGAAAGAAAGAAAGAAAGAAAGAAAGAAAGAAAGAAAAAGTCTTCTCATTATGTGGAAAAGTCTTCAGTCAGAATGCTGACTGAATGAATATGGAGAAGTTTAGGAAAAATCTCAGAAGTGTGGAGACCCCAGTGTCATGAGATTTCACTCTTGAACGGGGGAAGGGGGAGGGAAGGGATAATACACTGTATTGGACTGTGTGGATTCGTTGGCCTGGCCTGTCAGACCCACGGAAATATAAAGCAGTGGTGGACAGTGGTGCACAGTGCACTCTAATGCCCTCGAGTCATGAAGGAACATAATCAATTTATATTTCTGGAGTGACTGTGGGCTCACAATAGTTGACTGTGTTGAAGGCCAAAATAAGCCTCACTGATAAAGACTGGCAAAAGCATCCTATTGTGACTGGCCAGGGGGCTTCGTGCACACTTGGTGTAGAGCAAACAAAGGTGATGACAGAGCATCTATTTGAGAAATAGGTGCTGTATAGAAAAGATATTAAAGCGAAATTAACTCACCCCTCTCAATAACAGTTTGGAGAAAGGGGCGAGCTGAGGAATGCAGCCTGTGTACTCGCGCTTCTGGAGGAGAAGGTGGGGGGGAAGGGGACCCGCTCGGGCTCAGATTGCACATGCGCTCCCAGAAGCATTGCTGAAATAGAAAGGGTGGTTCTGCCCACCTTCTCCCCGCCCCCTCCAGGCAGTCTCATGCTCATGTATTGGTTTAGGCTGTGACCTTGGAATTCCACTACACTTGGTATCAATTAACTCAGAAGGGAGCATTTCAAGGATTCCAAGGGGTATCGATGGGCTTTTAGAATAGCTGCTATAGACACAGCATTAAGCAGCTGTTTAGCCTGGCCTGTCAGAATATCCATCTGTTGTGAGGTTGCTAGAAGAGTGTTGTGGTTTTGTGTTTTTTTTTGTTGTCAGTATTCCACATTAGAACATCATGTGAAAGAGTGGGAGTTAAAGAGTTGATGTTCTGGTTCCGTTTACTGCCTTTTATGGGCATTTTGAATATTCAGGGGAGGGAAGGGGCAGCATTCCAGGAGGACTTGGAGGAAGATAGGTGGAGCTTCGGATAGGATCCTGGCCATCTCTCTGGCCCCACTCAGCTGGCTATCTCGCGGCTCGCTGCAGAGAAAAGCATGTGTTTCTCTTGCAGTCTACTAGAGTAAGACTACTTTGTCTACTATCTTGTACTTTGGATGCTCTTGTCACTCTCATTTTGTTTGACTTGATTAAGTTTAGTAAATGACCTTTCCTCCTCAGATTGTTGCTGTTGGCTTTTTTTCTTATACCTATCTGGTATCTTTCTACCAATCTCCCTCTTCCCCTTTCCTGGAGCTCAGGGCCTGCCTCGGCGCTAATCAGCTAAGCTGAAAGAGAAGAGAGAATGTATTTTTCCTCTCTCTCCATTTTTAATTTTTTATTTTATTTTTATTTTATTTTTATTTCTTCTTCTTCTGGGCTTTTTGCCCCTTGTCATGGGCTCAGATAACTCCATGACAAAATGGAAAAGCAACAGGTACTAATTACCACAAAAACAGTGCACAGACGGCAGTACCTCACCAACAGGGATTCCTTGCTCCCCACTCACAAGTTGATTCATCAGCTAGAGAGACAGGGAGTGATAAGCAAAACTCATCTTTTAACAGTCCCATATGGCTAGTGCATCAAGCCAGTGGAGAGTGAAGGTTGAAAGTAGACTACTGTGGCCTGAATGAAGTCATACACCCCACTGAGTGCTGCTGTACCAAACATGCTAGAAATTCAGTATGAAAAGCAGCCAAGTGGTATACCATCACTGACACTGCTAATGCATTCTTTTCAATTCCTTTGGCCACAATTTGCTTTCACCTGGAGGGGTATTCAGTATACCTCTAACCGTTTCCCATGAGGTGGAAACACAGCCCAGCCATATGCCAGGGGTTGATCCAAGCTACATTGGAATGTGGTGGTGCTCCTGAGCACCTACTATATATTAATAATATTGTTGTATGGGTCAACACAACAGAGGAAGTTTTCAAGAAAGAATAGAGAATAACCCAAATCCTTCTGCAAACTGATTTTGCTATTAAGCAAATCAAAGTGAAAGCTCCTGCACAGGAAATTCAGTTCCTAGGAATTAAGCAGCAGTATGGATGTCATCACATCCTGGTTGACATCGTGGTCAACAAAATCACTGCTATGTCTCCATCCACTAGCAAGAGAGAGACACAATCTTTTCTGGGCGTAGTGGGCTTTTGGAAAATGCATGTTCCAAACTATAACCTCAGTGTAAGCTCCCTTTATCAGATGATGTGAAAGCAGAGTTATTTTACATGGGGCCCTGAGCTGTAGCAGGCTTTTGAGCAAATTGAATGGGAAATAGCCTGTGCCACGGCCCTGGGGCCAGTACAGATGGGATAGGATATAAAGAACATCTTCTATAACGCTGCTGGAGAGAAAGATCCCACTTGGAGTCTGTGGCAAAATCTCAGGAGAGACTCGAGGCCAACCCCTGGGATTCTGAAGTTGAGCATACAGGGAGTCCAAAGAGTGCTACATTCCAGCTTGAAAAGGAGATCTTAGCTGTGTATGAGGGGTTCAAGCTTCTTCCAAAGTAGTCGGTACTGAAATGCAGCTCCTTCTAGTACTTCAGCTGCCAGTGCTGAACTGGATGTTTAAAGTAAAGGTTCCCCTCACCCTTCATGCTGCTGATGCCATTTGGAGTAAGTTTTACCATTAAAGCCATTTAAGTTTACCATTTGGATTGCAACACAGTGAGGTCAGATGGGGGACCTCAGCCATCCAGGAATCCTAGAGGTGATCATGGACTGGCCTGAAGGTAAACAGTTTTGAATGTCATCAGCAGAAGAGGTAATCGTGTGCTAAAGAGGCCCCACCATACAGCGAACTATCAGAAAATGAGGTTTGCTTTGTTCACAGATGGATATCATATTACGGAGAAGCATTGCAGATGAAAATCTCCTGTGTGGAGCTCTACACGACAAGTTGCACAGACCACTGAAGGAAGGGGAGAATCAAGCCAATTTGCAGAGGTGAAGGCTGTCCCACTGGCCTTAGATGTTGCTGAACGGGAGAGGTGGCTAATGCTCTATCTTTACGCTGTCTCATGGATGGTGGCATATGCCTTATGGGGGTGGTTACAGCAGTGAGAACAAAACAAAAACAAATAAGGGTAAACCTATTTGGGCTGCTGAACTGTGAAAAGACATTGCTGCCCTAATATAGAATGTGGTTGTAAAGGTGCACCATGGAGATGCTCATGTGCCTACAGGT
>NW_024884767.1:20982771-21002717 GCF_019232065.1 Centrocercus urophasianus | reverse complement strand
AGTTGCTAAAATTGAGATGGCTCAAATAGACTTGGACTGGCAAAACAAGGGTGAATTATTTCTAGTTTGATAGGCCCATGAGACTTCAGTGAAGGGAGAGATGCAACATGTAAGTGGGCTAGAGGGGTGGACTTAACTATGGACACCACAATTAAACAAGCCAAGAAGATGAAAACTCTCTGGGGGGAAGGGCAGTGGCAGAAGTGTAAATATACTTTTGAAGGCATAGATGGTTGATTATATCACTTTGCCATGAACTCAGAATGGTAAGTGTTATGTGCTTACCATGGTGGAGGCAACCACCGGGTGGCTTGAAACATATACAGTACCCCATGCTACTGCCTGAAACATCATATTAGGTCTTGAGAAACAAGTCCAGTAGTGACATGGCATTCCAGAAGGAACTGAGTCAGATAATGGGACTCATTTCAAAAATTCTCTTCTAAATACTTGGGCCAAAGATCATGGTATTGAGTGGATTTATCATATCCCCTGTTATGTACCAGCTTCTGGTAAAACTGAACAACACAATGGCTTTTTAAAAACTATGTTGAAATGCGGCTGATGGAACATTTAAGCATTTTGAGAATAATTTGGCAGAAGCTATGTGGTTCGTCCATGCTCAAGGATCAGTCTCAAAATGGTTCTACCTAATCTAGTTCTCTACATACTGTAGAGGGAGATAAGATCCCTGTATTACATGTAAAGAGCATGTTGGGAAAAGTAGTTTGGGTCCTTGCAGCTTCCAGAAAGGGCAAACCTCTCTGTGGAACTATTTTTGCTCAGGAGACCTGGGTCCACTTGGTGGGTGATGTAGAAAGGTGGGGATGTTCAGGCTGTACCACAAGGGAACTTGATGTTGGTAGAGGGCAGTCAGTAATTCCATCTATCTATAAATATATGTGTTTGTGTGCTTGTGTGTGTAATGCATGTTATTGTTTGTTTGCATATATGTATATGTATGTACATATACATTTATATTAAGCATGATGTAGTGATGTGAAATAAGAGTAGAATGTCATGGTTTTATGATTTTTGTTATTGGTATTCCACATCATAATATCATGTAAAGATCTGGGATTTTAAAAGTTAATGGACTGCTGATTTTCTGAATACCTGGCTCTCAGAAGAGAAGAACTACATACCCCAGAGGACTTTGGATTCAGGAAGAAAGATGTAACTCCTGACAAGTCATGGGACTCTTTTTCACTGCCTGTCGGTGTGTGTGCTCCCCAGCTGTCTCGCCTTCAATTTTAGAGTAGGCCTTCAGTTCCAGACATTCCCTCTCTCGTGTTACTTGATTTATTAGCCTCAATTCCAACTATATATTATATCATATATAATTATATATTTATCACTGTGTTATCTTGCATTCTGATATCATATTTTATAAATTAACTTTCCTCCTCAGGTCGTTGCCACTGTTCTGTTTTTAGGCCCATCTCCCATCTCCTTAACCTTCTCTTTTCCCCTTTTTTCTTTTCCCCTTTCCCAGGGCATGGGTCCATGGGTTCCTCTGCCTCATTAGTCACAGAACAAGGCCAAACTGGCCCATAAACAATTGACTCGCCCTCCCCTTTTTTGGGACAGTGGGCCTGTGGGCCTGCTGTCCCCCTGTCAGATGCACAGATAGAACTAGAAATAACTCGTGACAGGGTAATAATTCTTGATGTCACACAGAATAAGAGGGAACTGCATCCACCAGAAAATAAACCTATTTACGCTGCTCCACTCACTGCAATTTAACCAGTTTAACCCTGTTAAACTGTGGGTCTGCTGTGATGAAACTTCCCAGGTTCTGTCATTCAGCTTTTCACAGAATCAGAGTCACAGAATTGTAGGGTTTGGAAGGAACCTCCAGAGATCATTGAGACCAACCCCCCTGCCAAAGCAGGTTCCCTACACCAGGTCACACAGGTAGGCATCCAGGCAGGTCTTGAACATCTCCAGAGAAGGAGACTCCACAACCCCCCTGGGCAGCCTGTTCCAGTGCTCCGTCACCTCACTGTAAAGAAGTTCTTGCGCACATTTGTGCGAAACTTCCTATGCTGCAGCTTATGTCCGTTTCCCCTTGTCCTGCCTCCACACACTGCTGAAAAGAGTCTGGCCTTGCCATTCTGCCCCCCACACCTTAGATACTTATAGACCTGGATCAGGTCCCCTCTCAGTCTTCTTTTCCCAGAGCTGAACAGACTCAGTTCACTTAGGGGAGATGCTCCTACACCATCTTTGTGGCCCTCCGCTGGACTCTTTCCAAGAGATCCCTGTCTTTTTGTACAGCGGAGCCCAGAACTGGACACAGTCCTTCGGATGAGGCCTTGCCAGGGCAGAGTAGAGGGGGAGGACCACCTCCCTCGACCTGCTGGCCACGCTCTTTTTAATGCACCCCAGAATGCCATTGGCCTTTTTGGCCACAAGGGCACACTGCTGGCTCATGGCCAACCTGTCATCCACCGGGACAGAATCACAGAATGGCCTGGGCTGAAAGGGACCTCAAGGATCACGAATGTCCAACCCCCTGCCACATGCAGGGCCACCAACTTCCACATTCAATACTGGACCAGGCTGCCCAGAACCCCATCCAACCTGGGCTTGAACACCTCTAGGGAAATCCACAACCTGTCTGGGCATCCTTTTCCATCACATCACCACACTCTCTGTGAAGAATTTTCCCCTGACACCCAACCTAAATCTCTCCTCCCTCAACTTAAAAACATTTCCCCTTGTCCTGCTGTTATCTACCCTTGTAAAGGGTTGACTCCTCTCCTGTTTGTAGGCTCCTTTTAGGTACTGGAAGGCTACAATGAGGTCACCCCACAACCTTCTTTTCTCCAGGCTGAACTAGCCCAGCTCCATCAGCCTGTCTTCATAGGGGAGGTGCTCCAGCCCCCTCATCATCTCTCTGGCTCTCCTCTGGACCGTCTCCAACAGCTCTCTGTCTTTCTTGTACTGGGGACTCCAGACCTGGACACAGTACTCCAGGTGGGGCCTCACAAGAGCAGAGCAGAGAGGACAATCACCTCCCAGTCTCTGCTGGCCACCCCTCTTCTGATGGAGCCCAGGATACCATCTGCTTTCCAAGCTGCAAGAGCACACTTTCGGCTCATGTTAAGTTTTTTGTCTATCAAGACCCCCATGTCCTTCTCTGCAGGGCTGCTCTCAAGGACTGCTCCTTCCAGTCTGTATGGATGCCTGGGATTCCTCCAGCCCAAGTGCAAAATTTTGCACTTTGCTGTGTTGAACTTAATTAGGTTCACCCGGGCCACCTTTCTAGTCTGTCTAGACCATTCAGAGGTCCCTCTTGAATGGCATCCCTTCCCAGGTCCCTCTCTGCAGAGCTCCTCTCCAGGAGGTTATCCCCCACCTCTATTGGTGCATGCAATTATTCCTCCCTAAATGCAAGACTCTACACTTGCTTTTGTTAAACCTCATCTCACTGCCCAACTCTCCATCTGTCCAGGTCTCGCTGAATGGCAGCACAGCCTTCAGGCGTGTCAGCCAATCCTCCCAACTTCATATCATCAGCAAACTTGCTGAGGGTGGCCGCTATCCCCTCATCAAGGTCATTGATGAAGATGTTGAACAAGACTGGATCCAGCAATCAGAGATCAGAGACAATTTCTTTCCCTCTCAGCCTGGGACAGCTTCTCCACCAGTATCTCATTTCCCTGCTATTTGCACACTGCTTTCATTCCAGTGGAGGAGGAACCCTCCCTGGGCCTACCCCAGTGCAGCTGCTGTTGTTCTTCCCAGTTTCTTTCTTTTGTTACAATCCCTGTTTCTATACAGTCTCCAGGCTCCCTCAGTTATTAATTTCTACATCCCTTACTTCCACTTCTTTAAATCTCTGTATCACTGGGAGAAAGTAAAGACATTCTTGCTCTCATTAGCAAAAGATCAAAAGACCTTGGGAGATGTAAACAAATTCGGCAGACATGAAGGGAGAATATCGAAGGACTCTATTTGTGCCTGACAGTACCTCTCGACACAATTGTGAGACATCCATCTTGTACACCTGGCATGGGTGTCAGCAGATGCTATAAAGGTCAAGATGATCAGTTTAAGTCCCACTGAAACTAAGACTGTTGATGGAGATGGGCAGTGGGGAACCATGGGAGCATATATGACAAAGGAAAAGAAGGCAAATTGCCAAATGATGGAAGACCCCATCAATTAAGAATGGAACCTGCTTTGTCCCAGCCAGAAACAAACAGGGGAGACAACTAGTGAAGAAGGAGGTGAGCAACAAGACTGAGCTGCATTTCACGGAGAAATGGTTTCATGGTAAGCTGGGAGCATGGAGCAATGGGTGGCACCAGGTGTGCCTGGTTTCTTATTCAATATTCCACCTTGCTCACCAGCAGTGTCTCTCCAGTGAGCTAAAATACAACCCAGGGGGTCTTTTTGATATATCTTTAGACACCTCGTCTCATAACAGCTTCTTTCACACCACAAATGTTTAACAATCACAGAGACAGTGACAATAATCGGTACAGTTTATCCTTGGTGTCCTTCCTTTCTTTGCCTCCCTCCAGGGCCCAACCTTCCCTTGGTATTCCTTTCCCAGTGTTTTGCATAGCTGCCCATCTGATCAGGCCTCTTTCTTCTCCAATAATCAACATAGCCATGATAGACAACATTTCCATCTGTGAGTAGAAATTAGGCCATAGAAATTGATGCAATTGTTCTGCTACTCTTACAGGATCCTCAATTAAAGAATTATTTCCTTCTTGAAATTCCTAACCTTTCTACCAGTAAAAGAGGGAAGCATTAACATATCATTTACACTGGTCCAATTCCCTCAGTAACTGAGAATTGTACTCTCTCTAGAACCCTGAACAGGATCAGCAGCACAGTCATTCCCTGCCTCTGCAGAAGCTACTGCTACTTGCATTGCTTTGGAACTTCAAGGGTGTGGGGAAGTTATCTAAGAGATCCCATTTACGATCTTTCTACTTCTCTTGTTTTTCTTTTGAACTTTGAGTCCTTCTTGTGAGAAACTGCTGTACTTCTTACACCCATTAAGCTGCATAAGCCAATTCTGTTTCAGAGAAAAAAGTCTTACTGTTTATATAATATATAAATAAATATTTATAATATAAATTGAAAGTCTGACAAACCCCATCTTCTTCAGATCCATATTTCGGTCCAAATATTGATTTTCCCTGCAGTGGTTCTCTATGCCATGGCATCTTTTACCTGTCTAGTCCCTAGTTTTGGGATTGATTTTCCAATTCTGAAGATCTTTCCCTAGAGACTATCTCCAGGCACGATTTCGGGAACCTCTCTTCCCTGTTCTTGTGTGCTCCTACTACCCATCCCTCTGGAACACTGCTATGAACTTCCTAGCTCTCAATTTACACAGTCTGACTCTTGGATATAGTGCCCAATCCCTCCTGAGTGCCACGCTCTGATTCTCAGGTTAAGTAGGGGTGTACTGCTGGCACTTCATCACGTGAGCAGGGTTCCATACGCCAACAGCTCCCCTCCCAAGGCTGTTTCTTTCAGTCTTTTGTTTCATGCTTTGAAACAAAAAAGCCAAACCCCTTGTGGTACTATGGAATCGTGGACTGGCTCTCTGCACTCACTTTGCACTGAAAGTGCATCCCAGTCACACACTCAAGAGTCTCAACAGACCCCCAAGGCAAGAATTTAATTCTCTTACCTTTGTCCATGTATGAAGTTAGCCTGGTCTGCAGGGGTTAACACCCATGCCTACCTGCCCCTTAGCTTTCACGGAGCCTATCTTTCATGTGACAGTCTCAGTTTCCAATCAGCTATCTCAAAGAGTCACCTCACCACTCAGACAGGACCACTAAAATCAGCGGGGTGTGTCCCTCCTGGCCAGGGCAGCAGGGGGACCTCCTCAGGAGGTGACAATAATCACGGACAAGCCCCCAAATTGTTGGAAATATCCAAATAACTTATCAGGATGGTATCTGATTAAAGCGGATTTTGTTCTCAATTGCAATGGCAGGTGTCCTGCAAGCAGAAGCACACCTGCAGAGACACTGCTACATCTTTTATGCCCTATTACCTGGCGCTTATCTTTTACTCCCCTGGTTTCTCATTGGCTGAGTACTTCAGGTTCACAAATCTTTCCAACGCTTAAGTGAACATATGGATATTGGCTAAACATAAATTATTGCTATCTAAACATGTATATTATTTAACTTCTCCTTCTTAAATTCTCTATCATTAAGGTCTTGTCTGTCCAGCACCAAAAATTAGTAGTCTCTCAGCATAATGAGCCTATTGAAATCCTTGTCACACTGTTTAGGAGTGGGATGTCTAACTTGTACTTAATTCAAGGTTCAGAGGTATTCTGCTGTTCTAGGGGATCCTAGATCCCATATAAAGGTGGCGAGACGGATAGCCCGGCTGAAGTGCCTTTATACCAATGCACGCAGCCTGAGTAACAAGCAGGAGGAACTGGAAACTGTGATGCACTCGGAAAGTTATGACCTTGTCGCTATCACAGAAACATGGTGGGATGACTCCCACAATTGGGATACTGCCATCGACGGCTATAGACTCTTTAGGAGAGATAGGCGAGGTAGGAGGGGTGGGGGAGTTGCTCTCTATGTCAGGGATTGGATAAACTGTGAGGAGCTCCCTACGAGAAACAGTCAGGAACAGGTTGAGAGCCTGTGGGTTAGGATTAGAGATGGGACTAATATAGGTCAGCTGGTGTTAGGGGTATACTACAGACCACCTGATCAAGGGGAGGCTGTTGACGAGGCTTTCTTGCTCCAGATGCGTGAGATGTCTGGCTCACGGGCTCTTGTCCTGGTGGGGGACTTCAACCATCCGGACATCTGCTGGAAAAACCACACGGCGAGCTGCAAGAGCTCCAGAAGGCTCTTGGAATCCATTGACGACAGCTTTCTGGTTCAGGTATTGGACAGACCGACCAGAGGTGAAGCGTTGCTAGACCTGCTGCTCACCAACGCTGAGGAGATCATCAAAGGCGTCAAGGTCGGAGGCTGCCTGGGCTCCAGCGACCACGCCCTGGTTGAGTTTGTGATCTCAAGCGATGCGGGCCTGGCAAAGAGCAGGATCAGGACACTAAACTTTAGAAAAGCAAACTTCAAACTACTCAATGGATTGCTGGCCAAGATCCCCTGGCGCGCTGCCCTCAAAGACAAGGATGTTGAGGAGAGCTGGCGGCTCTTCAAAGATGCCCTCCTGGAAGCACAAGAGGTCTCCATTCCTCTGAATAAGAAAGTGGGCAGGCGAGGTAGGAAACCAGCATGGCTCAGCAAGGACCTGCTGAGAGAACTGAGGGCGAAGAAAGGGGTGTACAGGCTCTGGAAACAAGGCTGTGTCACCTGGGAAGAATACAGGAATGCCGTCCGGACTTGCAGACGTGGGATCAGGGAAGCCAAGGCGCAGGCAGAACTGAACTTGGCAAGGGACGTGAAAAACAATAAGAAAACCTTCTACAGGTACATTGGCCAGAAGAGACAGGCCAAAACGGGCGTACCTACTTTGGTAAATTTAAAAGGAGAACTGGCTTCAACAGATGAAGAGAAAGCTGAGGTGCTGAATGAGTTCTTCACCTCGGTCTTCACTGGTGGCCAGGATTCTAGTCTTTTTCACGTCCCTGAACCCTGCATCCCCAAACCTCTATGTGGGGACCAAGGAGGTAAATCCCTCCCCACTGTAAGGGCAGAGCAAGTCCGAGAGTGCCTCCTTAGACTGAATGAATTCAAGTCTATGGGGCCGGATGGCTTGCATCCCAGGGTCCTGAAGGAGCTGGCTGAGGTGGTTGCCGAGCCGCTCTCCATCATATTTGAGAAGTCGTGGCTGTCAGGTGAGGTCCCGGATGATTGGAGGAAGGGTCACGTCACTCCCATATACAAGAAGGGGAGCAGGGAGGACCCGGGGAACTACAGGCCGGTGAGTCTCACCTCCGTGCCTGGGAAGATCATGGAACGGATCCTCCTGGACAACATGCTCGATCACATAAAGAATGAGCATGTGATCCGAGACAGCCAGCACGGCTTCACCAAAGGAAGGTCATGCCTAACTAATCTTGTGGCCTTCTATGATGGAGTGACGGCATTGGTGGACGAAGGGAAGGCGACTGATGTCATTTACCTGGACCTGAGCAAGGCCTTTGACATGGTCCCCCACCACATCCTCATCTCCAAATTGGAGGGAAGTGGATTTGATGGGTGGACGACCCGATGGGTAAGAAACTGGTTGAAAGGCCGCAGACAGAGGGTGGTGGTCAATGGCTCTATGTCCAGGTGGAGGCCGGTAACAAGTGGTGTCCCCCAAGGGTCTGTCTTGGGACCGGTGCTCTTTAACATCTTTATTAATGACATCGATGAGGGAATTGAGTGCACCCTCAGCAAGTTTGCTGACGACACCAAGCTGAGTGGTGCGGTTGATACGGTGGAAGGAAGGGATGCCATTCAGAGGGACCTCGACAGGCTGGAGGGCTGGGCTCGGGTGAACCTAATGAGGTTCAACACGGCAAAGTGCAAGGTTTTGCATTTGGGCCGGAAGAACCCCAGGCACCCGTACAGGCTGGGAGGAGTGGTCCTTGAGAGCAGCTCGGCAGAGAAGGACCTGGGGGTCCTGATGGACGAGAGACTGAACATGAGCCAGCAGTGCGCTCTGGCAGCTCGAAAGGCAAATGGGATCCTGGGCTCCATCAGGAGAGGGGTGGTCAGCAGGGACAGGGAGGTGATCGTCCCTCTCTACTCGGCTCTTGTGAGGCCCCATCTGGAGTACTGTGTCCAGGTGTGGAGCCCTCAGTACAAGAAAGACATTGAGATTTTGGAAAGGGTCCAGAGGAGGGCGACTAAGATGATGAGGGGGCTGGAGCACCTCCCCTATGAGGACAGGCTGAGGGAGTTGGGCTTGTTCAGCCTGGAGAAGAGAAGGCTGCGGGGTGACCTCATTGCAGCCTATCAATACCTGAAGGGAACCTACACCCACGAGGGGAGTAAACTCTTAAAAGGGCTGACAACAGCAGGACTAGGGGAAATGGATCCAAGTTGAAGGAGGGAAGATTTAGGTTGGATGTTAGGGGGAAGTTCTATACAAGGAGAGTGGTTAGGCCCTGGAACGGGCTGCCCAGGGAGGTTGTGGATGCCCCGTCCTTGGATGTGTTTAAGGCCAGGTTGGACAGGGTCCTGGGCAACCTGATCTGAATGTGTGTGTTTGGTGGCCCTGCTAGGCAGGGGGGTTGGAACTACATGATCCTTGAGGTCCCTTCCAACCCGGGTGATTCTGTGATTCTGTGATTCTGTGATTCTGTGATTCTGTGATATTCCAGATGGCTGGACTGACTGTCTTTGTAGCTATAGATTACTCCATCTACCTAATCTCTATGATTGTAAATTACTTCATCTATCTGCTGAGCATGTGAAGACTATCAGAGGCCCTGATGAAGTAATGATGTTGCTTGATTTTCATAAAAAAAAACTCAGAGAAAACGAGACTGATCTAACCTGTATTTTTAGATAATTCTCAAAGGGAGGAATTGCTGTCAGTCAAGTAAGGACTAGCCATTGTACAAGTTTATGTATGTGTATCCTTAGGTATCGCAAATATGTATTTTTGTCTAGGTCAGGATGCAAATCCTTGCAGCAGAATTCTTAATCACAGTGTGAGAATTAAAACTATCTTTAAGACAGGAGCATCTTGAAAAAATCTGTACTTAATTAGCCTAACAAGCATAGCCTTCAGGTAGGGAGTTTAGCCCTATCTGTTACAGACCAATTGTGTCAGAGTAATGATCAGGTGATAAAAACATGAATAAAAAAGCATCATAAAAATTATGGGGATTGCTAGCTTTGTGAGAGGCTACTTGACAGCCAGACTTGTGCAACTTTGCAATAAATCATTGTCTTGTCTTTGTATGAAGATGGCTTACTGTGCATTGAGTAATGAATTTGCCTTTCAGATAACTATGGCAGAAAAAGAAAAAACAAAAAAAAATTGTGAAAAACATCTAAGAAAAAGACATGACATCCTAACAATCCACTGGAAGCTAATGGAAAAGTAATAGAGACTGTTCTTTCAAAGTTTTAATACCGAGGTAGGAGAGAAAAGACTATGAAATTCTAGTAGATTTTTGAGGAAGTTGTTTTATTTCTATAATAGATGGAAACTATTATGTAGATAATCTTGTTTGATTTTCTCCCAGTAATGTTGGATTAATTAACAAATACTGCTGTTTTTGTTTTTCACAGTACTTATCTAATTTTGTATTTATTATTTTCATCTGCTTTCATTTGCTTCTTCATTACCCCTTTTTGCTATGATTACAGTCATGTCACTTTCACGTAGATGCATTTGCTATTTTTTACGCATAATTTGTATGAAAAGAATGTCAAACTCTACTGTATTCTGTGTTGGTACTGTTATGTACTGTTGGTACATAGGAGTATGTACCTAACTTGATAGCATTATTTACTGTATTTTAGTGCTGTCTCCGCTCTGGTTGTCTAAGGATATAAATGTGTCTGCTTTGACAGAAATATTTATGCAGTATGGCTTTAGTAGAATGATGAACATAAAAATAAGTGATAACCTACAGACTACTGGGTGTGCTTAAACTCACACATTAACACATCTGCCTCCATTAAACTAGCAACCACGTAAAAAATGCAATTGCACAAAAGTCTCAGTTACATTATATACATATGCACTTGCAATGCTTCCTAAAAGCAATTACACAAAATACAGGCAATTCACAAGGGAAGCACCGTATGAGACCTCAGGACTGAAAAAAAAAAAAAAAGGAGTTAAAAAGAAAGTGAATTAATACAGTATGCAGCAATGAACAATTATTACATACCACCCCATTTGTGAGAATTCATTAAATGTACTGAAGAAAGCGTGTCATATAAATCCTATTTCCCTGCAGGCCAATGAGACTTGGCAGTGCCAGGCTTCAGGGAGACCATACAAAAAGTAGGACGAGGTTGCACTACCACAATGGGTAAAAGACTTAACAACCATTTCTGTAGGTGCCTTCCACAGACAAAGCATCAAAATACAGGAAATGTATAAATGCAGTTACCACAATGTAGTAATTTCATCACTTGTCTTTGTGGAAACAGCAGTGAACCTGGCAATCAATGAAGGATGAAGAAACCAATTTAATGACAGTGCATTTTATGGAAAATAACTGTCTTTTGTGCCTTAGTCATTCTCTTCTGGGGAAATTAAAAAACAAACAAACAAACAAACAAAAAAAACTTTCAAAAACAAGCCTAAGGGAAACTCTCATAAAGGGAAAATAAAAATATTTATTTAGACTTAAAAATACTGGTATGTTGCTTTGACATGTTGTTTCACCTCATATGGTCTAAAATTTCAATGGGAATTTTTACTGCTAGCACTCACTTCTATCCCTCAGTAACATTTTCCAGACCCTTTCTGGTGCTGGTCAATTTTTTCTCTTTTTTTTTTTTTTTTGATTTTTATTAGTACATTTCAGCCTCTTGGTAGGCCCTAGAATAGTGGCAGTGTGATCATGTGTGAATCATGCTATAAAAGGCACAAACCTAGGGATCTGCACATGTGCCCACCACCAGAGGACCATGACTGCAAGTAAAGACCGTTGCTGGATCCAAGGATGGTGATACCATTTCTTCTCTCTCTCAGACTTCACTTTTGGCTGGATCCTAGGGAAAAGATATTTTGCTTCTCTTTCATGTCTTTCTCAGTCTCTTCAGTTTAGCACATAAACATAGTATTGTTGCAAGTTTTGAATATCGTTGGGTTTTGCAAAGCTGTTGTCTATTGTAATTCCAGTGAATTTTAAATCACTGAGGTTTGCCAAGCCACTATTTTCCATAATTCCACTGAGTGTATATGGAGCTAATGTTGTTTCAACTTTTGCCAAACTGCTATCTGTGGTAATTCTGCTCAGTTTTAAGTAAATTCACAATTTGTTTCAATCTCACATAACTGTCATTACTCCTTGCTACCACACAAAGAATTAAAAGTTTAACCTCACCTTTCCCACTGAGTGGGTCAGAACAGAGATGATACATATTTATAATACACAGATGACATAAGTATAACTATGACACTGTAAATACTGAGAAGACTGATAGGAGCTGATTGAAGAAAAGAAGTTCTTGATACCTATTTATTAAATATTTTCTTCCATTCTTCACTTGAATGAGAAACATATCTATCATTCCAGTTTAAATCAATAAAGATTGTTAATGCTGTCTTCCTCAGCTCACACGTAATAGTCTTTAGTGGTCAGTGTCTAGTGATAAACAACTTCGTCAGTTCTCCTCTCTGTGTCACCCTTGCATTTAAACATCTTGAAATTTTCCATGTGCTGTATGCTTTTGAAATAAAAATTCCCACAAACATTTCACAGGCAGATAAATAAAAAATAATATGTACATTTTCTTCTTTAAATCTTCCATAAATGTGCATTTTTGTCTGGAACACTAGTTAACAGACTTCTGTGTGCTGTAATCTGCATGCACAACTTCAAGACACAGACTTGATTAATTTACTTTTTTGTCATTTTCTACGTCTTGCAGATTCTAGAATGTAGATAGTTACAAAACTATTATTTAAAAAAAAATACAAAAAATGAAGGATTTCAAAATATTTCAATGAGCAAAACACATTCCCTCCAAAAAGAAAAATGAGAATATTGCTCACCTCTAGAGTCACAGAAAAAATAATAACCTGAAATCAAGTGATAAATAAAGAGGATATATATATATCCAGTGGAAATAAAATCGATACTGAAAAATATAGGAAAGTTGCTCCAAATTGCTCTGACTTAAATTTTTAATGTTTCAAGTGCATCTGAAATGAGCTAAGCAGCATCCAAGAATGCATACTCCCATTGATAAATTTCTGAATGTAGGTGCTTTGACCAAGAGATGCTCTTGTGTTTTCTCTTAGTAAATCGACTCCAGATGCTGCTTACTGCAGAACAAAATGATCTGATAAACAACAAGGGAAACTGTCCCTTTTAGTGTTTGATGCTGACCAAATTTGTTTTCATTAGGAAAGCCAAATAAATGATAATTAGGAGAATTTAGTTGCAGAAAATCATGCCATTCAAGGAAGTCTGAAGTGCTTGTAGAAATTGAAAGTGTTGGCAACTGTATCTAAATTTCATAGTTGCTCCAAAAGTAATTCCTCCTACTTACTTCTATTCAAACCACAACAAATGCAAATAGTGGAACAACACTACTTGATAGAGCTACAAAGAATTCTTCTTCAGCATTGTCACTAGCATTGGCTGATTTACATAGATGAGCTGATTGAGCAGCTCTTAATTTTTTGGTGTGACAGCTGTGAATGGCCAGCTGGAATGTGGTTTGTGCTGTTGCCACTGCTGAAGTGCATCAGCTACAGTCTCACTATTCTCACATCCACTCTTTGGTGTCCTTAAATATTCAGAAAACATTTATGTATTTCAATGGGTGCAATTTTTTTCCACAAGGAGGAATTCAGTGGCACACCTCTGCTTCATCCTAACTTCCATGTCAGGTGCCGTTTTGTTAGGCTGCCCCTCTGCCATCTCCCACATGGCAACAAAATGTAACAGAATATTGGTGGGAAAGTTCAGCCCTTACTGCCATACAGTCAACATTTGCCTCTGCCATTGTGGGAAAACATAATAAGATAGGAGGCATTACTTTTGGAGTAGCCCTCATATATTGTACCAAGAATGAAGAAAGTGATATTTGATGTTTTCTGTCTGTGGTTCCTGAGAATTCAAAAATTTTTTCATCAGGCTGGTGGAAATGAAAACATTTTTTCCCCCTCAGACAACTAACGAATCAAAAGAAGTAATATGGACCAGCAAATTAGCAACATCAAAGTACACACACATTAAAAGGAAAGAACAGTGAGTGATTCTAGATATGCAAAATGAGGAGTTAGATTGTGGCTACTTTTTCCTCAGTTCCACCATGAATACTATTGCTGCCTCCTTCTTTGTGGCTTATTTTCTGCTTTTCACCATCTTATACGCTGTACTGACACAGTCATTTGATTACTGTCAAGAGAGTTGCAGATGACATCTGCACATGCATACGTGCATACACACAGGAGAGTACTGGGGCCAGCATCTGTGCAAACTCGTATTGCTGCTTAAAAGTCTTCTCAAATTACTCTTGATAGAAAGTTTTAGACTGGTGCTAACAGGATTGGCTGAATTGCACCAAGAGAGCAAACAGCATCTCAGAATAGATACGGGCATGAAATGCATTGATGGCATGTAGTCCTGAGTAGTCATTTATAAACAGGTTATATTCTTACAGTTGTTATATATTCATTATGTTTCCAAAAATCATTAACATAATCAGTTGTGTCCTCCTCTCCCCCCAGTGTAATCAGTCAGAGGTCTCTGCAGCTGCACAGTGCCCTTTTAATATTATCACAGCTCATCCAGTGGTTTTCCTTCAACTGTCTTCATCATAATGTCTACTGGTCAACCTCTCGTTGGTTTCTTGCTTTGATGCCCATAATCTTTCTTCCATACTCTTATGATTACAAGTTATTTGTTCTTGTGATTTGAGAAAGAGTGGTTTTGTAATATTCTTCACTACTTAGAAAAACCATGTTTAAGAAAGAAGAAATCTATATCAGGAAATACCTGAAGGTTACTAAGCCCCAGTTCCTGATTTGTGATATCCATTATGCTGTGCTAAAAACCATTAAATTTAATTATACATTTACATTTATCTAGCACTCTGTCTCTTGTAGGTACATACTTTCTTCTCTAGTTCTATACCTCAGCATTAATAATACTTTTTCAAAGCATTCTCATCAAGTCTGTGTGGATATCCTTAGAGCACCCAGATTGGGAATCAAAAGGAAGTCACTAAATCCCAGCAATCACACATTCACAGCATGAAGGGACTAATTACCATCAAATCTTAGCAAAAACAAAAATATATATCCAAGTCAGCATTTCACCAGCAACTTATAACAGGACCCAGGAGAAATACTGCATATCTTTTTCTTTGCATCATCCAGAGTAAGTCTGAATGAAAATGAAAATGAAAAAAAATGAAAAGGCATCTGACTGTACACTTTGTAGTATATTAGGCTTGGTTGTCTGCTTGGTCTTGTGCTGTTGGAGCTCAAATGCATGTTTTAGCATGATAATTAATGACAGCATTAAAAGAACTGAACATAGAAGTGATGTGGTTAAAGCCTGTCATTTCACCACAGAGGCAGATCATATAATCTAGCCACAAGATATCTATATATTTTGAGCTAGGCCAATGATTAGTTGTCTAATCTTTGATGCCTTTCTTTACCTGTTGCAGCATTGATACCATAAAGCATCGCTTAAGAAACTCTGTAAGACTCAAGCCAAGAGGGACTTTCTAACCCCAGGTTAGCCATCCTGCTGGCAGGATGGGCTTCGAGAAGAGGAAAAGCTGGGGTTTGACATGGGTGGGGAAACACATCTGGTTTTCATTCTCTTTTTGCCTTTGAGTGCCAGAGGCATACAGGAGAACCTGTCCAGTTGGTGGACCTTTCCTGCCCTCTGCTGTTCAGCTGGGGAGATGTTCCAACTTCTCCAAGCACATCAGGACAAAGATACGTAACCAAAGTCAGTCCAGGCTGGCTGTACTTGTTGGCATCATCTGCTGGCATGTGCCTTGGTGATGCCATGGGAATGGCACAGCAGGTACAATGTTGACAGTTGCCGTTGTCACACAGGCACTGATGACTTGAAGGACATAGAAAGAGGATAGAAAGAGCTGCAGCCCTGTGCCAGATGAGGCCAAGGTGAGCGGGATGTGATTTCAGTTGCTGCTGCTGGCAGGATGGGCTTTGAGGAGGGGAAATGCTGGGGTTTCCATGGGCAGGGAAACACACCTGGTTTTCATTCTCTCTTTGCCTTTGAGTGCCTGAGGCATACAGGAGAACCTGTCCAGGTGGTGGACCTTTATTGTCCTCTGCTGTTCAGCTGGAGAGATGTCCCACCTTCTGCAAGGACATCAGGACGAAGATGTGTAACCAGAATCAGTCCAGGCTGGCATCATCTTGTTGGCATCATCTGCTGGCATCTGCCTTGGTGAATCCTTGGGCATGGCACAGCTAGTACAATGTTGATAGTTTTTAGATGGCCTCCGTCCTTGTCAAGTGTCTTGAATTACTGAGTTGCTTAAAGATTTGTTGGACCAATTAAATTCTTAGCGGTGACTCTAGATACATGTGTGCACAAAAACGCACTCTAACGTAGTCAGTGTAATGATGAATTCACGCCTTGTTTCCTTTAGCCTATGTTTTTAGATCAGGAGGACAGATTTCTGGATAGATGTTCATCTTAGCACCAGAATCCCATTGCCGCCCCCCATTCCAGGGGCATTTGAGGAGTGATGCCTGTGCTGTTGGCCAGCCAAGCTTTGGGGATGAGTCTACTTACCAGGGTATGTCTGACAGGACTGAGGGTGGGGGACCGGGCCAGTGGCGCTTTGCTCTCAGTCTCAGTGTTTGTCTTTACTCAGGAGGGCAGGTGGTGAACCTCACGAACCAATGCCTGCAGATGGGGTTTGCGGAGAAAGAGGTCCTGCAGGCCTTGTGTGGCAGCTACTCACTGCGGAGCCTCGCTACGGAGCTGTAGCAAGGCTGAGTCAGTGTAAAACCCCAGAAATGCACGGAGGAGTGAAGGTGAGCTGGAGAGGATGTGCATGCTTGGGGTTTGGATGCTTCTGTGTGTTTGAAGTGACTGTGCTAGCACTGCTGGGTCAGCTTGAGTGTCTGGAACAAGTGTGACATGTTTTCCAGTTGCACGCTGTGTTCTTCCTGTTGTGCTGACCTCTTGAGCTCCAGCCCTAATTGAGGATGCAAGTGCTACCGCAGAAGAAACAGATTTAGATTGGAAGTGCAGTGCAAAGGGCTGGAGCCAGTAGGAGCAGGGATGTGATCATCCCCCTGTACTCAGCTCTGGTGAATCCTCACCTTGAGTTCAGTTCTGGGTCCCTTACTACAAGAAGGACACTGCATCCCTGAGATATTGCCAGAGAAGAGCAGTGAAGCTGTGAGGAGTGTAGAGCACCAGTCTTATGGACTGGCTGAGGGAACTGGACTATTTAGTCTGGAGAAGAGGAGGCTCAGGGAAGACCTTATGCCTCTCTACAATTAGCTGAAGAGAGATTATGTCGAGGTGGGGGTCGTCCTCTTCTCCCATGTAAGTAGCGATAGGACTGGGGGGGATGGCATCAAGTTGCACGAGGGGAGAGTGAGGTCAGATGTTAAGAAACACTTCTCCACAGGAGTGCACAGGGAGGTGATGGAGTTACTGTCCCTGCAGGTGTTCAAGAAACATTAGATGTAGTAGTGAGGGTCATGGCTTAGTGGGGAATATTGGTGGTAGGTGGACGGTTGGACTGGATAATCTTGGAGATCTTTTCCAAGCTTGCTAATTCTATGATTCTGTGAAAGGCATCTGCTGGGCGAATGCTTTGGTGGCTGAGCATCAGCCTGCTGGAAAGCTGGCAGCTGTTGCCTGTGCAGACAGCCACATCCATGGGGAGTGGAGGCTTTTTAACCTTAACCTTGTCTTTCATGTCTCATGTGCAGTAAGTCATGTTGTTATAAAGCAGCATCTTGGAGGCAACCTTGATTTCTGCAGCCCCAAGCATTGTGGCACGAGAGCTCTCCCCCATGCTTCTCCCTGTGATGTGTGACCGTATCGAAGGCCTCGCAGAAGCCTGGGTAGGTGATGCCAGTTGCTCCTCCTTTCCCCATTGATGCTGGAAATAGCATGGAACGGGATGGGGGGACATCCCAGCTGTGGGTTCCTACTCAGGAACCTACACACTAGTTGTGTTTGACTGATCTTTCACAACTGCCCTTAAGGAATTCGGCTGCAGCCACTGAGAGCGCTCACAGATAGATGAATCAATAGTTGAAAAACTAAAGCAACTGTGCATTTTTTACCAGCAATTTGGGATACGATAGATTTCCTCTCATGTAGCTCTGCTTTGTAACTGCTCCTGAAATTAATAGCAGTTCCTTTCCTTTATCAACCTCTCTCTCTAAAGAGAGTTTTACTGTTTACTATTTACTGCCTTCTTTAACTGAGAGAGTGGTGAGGTGCTGGAACAGCTGCCCAGAGGGGCTGTGGATGCCCCATCCATCCCTGGAGGTGTTCAAGTAGATACAGATGTGCATTAGGAATTTCTGCACTGCAGAGCTATTAAGGTTTCATCAGTATTTCTTCACTCTACCCCCTTTTCCCCTGCCCCCACGCCTCTCCTCTCCTGTCAAAATAGACAGAGGACCCATTCCAACTTTTCCACATAATTCTCACCGTTTCACAAGAGCAAATAAACTGGAAATCTGTATAGACTAACAGGAAGGCCAGGATTCGAGTCTGTCCTATTTTCACTTTTACTTCTGTTATCGCTGAAGCTACATAAGTCTTATGAATTAATGTTTTCAGTGCTCTTTCTTGACTTGTGCACATTCTGAATTAAAATCTCCCATATCTGAGCTGATTTTGCACTAACAGCATTAACTGAACACATGCTGTTACTTTGAGTAAGTGCTGGCGCTCAGAGCACCAGCCAATCTACTAGCTTCACTCAGGTTTTGACAAGTATGAGAAAAAGCAATCACAGAGCAACACACCTTCCTCAGTTGCACGTATTTTCTAGATACTGGTAAATAGTAGCAGCATCTGCTTCAGCTTCTCAGTTACACCTGAACGATATGGAAATATTTACCTTCAGATATGGAATATTTGATCTATTTACATTCAGCTTTTGTTTCAGGTCAGATGGATTACTATGCCAATTCCTTCAAAAGAGAAAGAATTATTGATAGGTTTTGTGGCATTCTGTTCTTGTAGGCCCTTTATTGGCTGCCCTTGTCCAAAGGGCATATGTATTGTCCAAAACAAATTCCGTGAGCTTCAGAGTATTGTTGTAGGTATAAATTGAAGCAGTGGATTTCAGAAGACACACATTTTCAATCACAAGCCAGATAAAGTGTCTGTGTTTTGTGATTACAGGAACTCTGCCAAATGCAAGAACAATGTTTTTACCAGGTGTTTTACTCCTCCATCAACATTTTAACTATATAAGCTCATGTTAGTGATTGTTTTTTTACCTGTTTTACAGCACTCTGAAGACATCCATGACAGTAAAATCTTTAGAGCATAAAAAATGCAGAATTTCAACAAATGCACCACAACACTTGTTTGTAATCCTTCTGATTTCTTTCCCAGAAGCTTCAGAATACTGATTTCTGTGTGGTAGAGTAATCCTCCCAACATTTCAGCCTCTAAGTAATTTATTTGCCAAGCAGAAAACAAGAATTTGCTGATTGGATTTCCTTTTCTCTCAAAGATTTTAAAAAGATTGTGGCATGCATGCAAATTTAAAACATCTGCAATTATTCACTTTCATTTTTTTTCCCTTGCATAACATTTTTTTCTATGTTCTGACATCATGTATTAGTTTCTACAGTAGTATCATTCTTTCTACCTTGCTAATCTTTTCTTATGTGATGAAGTTATCAAGTCCTGTTGCTCCACCTCCAGACCCTTCTATGAAAGTAGCTCTATGAATAGTTCTACAAATCCAGTCCTAAACAGAGATCTGCAGACTGTGTCACACAGTATATGATGAAAGCATCTCTTAAATTAACTCTTTGTACTGAACACATACTGCTTAAGTACAGTGTTAGTGAAAGTTGACTGTCTTTGTGTGTTTGCACAACTAAATGACCATCAGAATATTGGCTTTGAGAGCTGCTGCTACTCAGCTACATATATATATATAAAATATATGAGGGCTGCTCCTAAAGTAACGCCTTCTATTTGATGATGTAGGGCCATGCTACCAGAGGTGAATGTTGGTGATATGGCAGGAGAGGCTGAACCTTCCCACAAATCACAGAATCATAGAATTGTAGGGGTTGGAAGGAACCTCCAGAGATCATTGAGACCAACCCCCCTGCCAAAG
>NW_024884767.1:20903538-20969721 GCF_019232065.1 Centrocercus urophasianus | reverse complement strand
GCTGCGTGGCCCTGCTGGTGCCGGAGGGACCTGGCACTGCCTCCCCCAGCTCCTCCTGGGCTGCTGCTTCGTTGGTCCGCAATGGAGCCGGGATGGATGGAGGCTGGCTGGGACCTTCACCAAGGGCAGCGGTTGAGGGGACAGGAAGCTCCTCCTCCTCACTGTCTTCCCCGTGCTGCTGAGCTGCCCTCATGCCCTGTGGCAGCATGGGAGGCCCAGACGTTGCACCCCCCATTGCACAGCTGCACAGCTTGGACAATGAGCTGTCTCACAAAGCTGGCAGCCTGGCTTCGCAGGCTGTGTCCAGCCAACCACAAAAATATATACTTTTCCTCCCCCCTCTCCCCACCTCCCCAACCAATTTTTGCATTTGATCTTTTCTGTAAAACCTATCTTTTTAAACCAGATACGAGATTCTTCTGGCTAGTCATTTCTTCTGACAAGCAGCAGAAACATCTGCTAAATGAACACTGAAAAATGTGTTATTATTAAAGCTGAAATCCAGTTAAATTTCAGTACTCAATTAGGTTTCGGTTAAGTTGTTCCACAGTTAGACCATGTCTCAAGTTCTCTTTTTTCTACCTTTTTTTCCTGCTCCAAAAATCTTCCTTTTCATATTTATATCTCTCAAAGTTTTCATTTCCCTACGGTACATAATCAGCCTGTTCATCTGACTAAACACTAATACCTATTGTAGATGAATCTTCTTCATGTTTACAGTTTCCATGCTTCTAGAGCCCATCTGTTATCTTTAATCATCTACATCACTGCAGTAAAAACAAAAACAAAAACACAAAACAACACAGAAATTTAAATATATAATCAGCAATATTTTTTTTTGAATTCACATACCAATGAGCATTTAAAAGGACTCAAAATATCAAATGAGCATTCACAGAAATGATATCTACATTTTTAAAGAAAACATCCTTGACAAAACGTAAAAAAAGAATTGTCCTTTTTTTTTTTTTTTTTTTTTTTTTTTTTGGTGCTGTTATCCAGGTATGTCTTAGGTCTCTGAAGCAGATAGGAAGATGAAATTTTAACAAGTAGTTGTTCTACCAGAGTTGCATATTTAGGATATATGTTTAATAGATATTTCACAATCACAATGACAATTAATTTTTGCAAAGTTACTTCAAGCTTCTCATCAACTGGATTAAATATGATTCAGCAGAGGCACCCATCCAAAATATTTTTCAACTTGAAGCTAACTTTCGAATTCACAGTACAAACCAATTAACCATGTAAGCAAAATAAGTCATCCCTGTTTCCAAGCAGTTCACTGAATAGCTGCATAATTCAAGTTTAAACTAACAGATTGTCAATGCACACATTGTTCTGCTTAGAGCAATTTCCACTGAAGCCAGCAAGAGCTTACCTTTAAAAGTTTTTCTTACAAGTATGATTTTATTAAGATTCATTCCATATTGGCAGGAAATTCTCTCATTAATTCTCATGGTTACAAAATTAATATTACTTGTGAAAATAATGAAAGTGTGCTGAACTAGAACATATGTTTCAAGACAGAAAATAAATACTAAGAAGAATCTTTGTTTCAGCTTAAATCCTTCACTCACAATCTCCTGTTGTCTATCTAAATGTGCACCAGAGGTTTTTGAAGCCAGAAGCAAAAAAAAAAAATTGTTTTCTTTCAAATTTTTTTTTTCTGGTGTTTTATTCAGAAAGCTACTGGTGTCAGATCATTCGTGTTTGCACAATCACTTTTATTTACTCCACCTAGGAAAGATGTCTACACAAGTCCAGTTTGGAAGGGAAAAATAAGTGTTGTATAGACTTACAGAAAATTTCCAGTAAGGACGATTAGAAATTGTGAGGAAAAAACATTATTAAAAAGGCTGAATAATTATCTCAGAATTCAATCCAAGTGACCCACATGCAGGCAGAGATTTGGGCATTCCAGAGGTCACTGCCTCTTTCATAAAGCAATTTTGCTAATGCTGACTTCTTACCTTTGGATTTCTCTGCAAGTAATTATTTTGAGTAATAGCGCTTTCAGCCTATGCACATAAAGACATCATCAGATATACCATTCAAGGGGGAAGGCATGATCTGGCCTCCCATCACTGTATTTTTTTTAGAAATGTATGAAAACAAATCCACAGGACAACTTACTATTTTTATAACAAATGGTGAAGGAGGGGAGGACATTCCAAACAAGTTGTTCCAAATATGAGGTCTGAATTCAGTGATAGCTATAGAGAGGAAGTATCACTTAATGGAAACTTTTACTCTGGGGAGGCAAGATGCCATGGGATACCCTCATTTACAGAGCAGGATAGTATGAGTGTCATACTGTAGTCGTAGTACTCACCACAGCAGGAGGATTGGAACTAGATGTCTTCAAGGCCCTCTGCAATCTAAACTATTCTGATTCTACAGTTATTCATACAGTTCCTATAGTTATTACCAGATAATGATCTTAGTGAGGTGCTCTTCCCACTCCATTGACTAGGGAGGAATCAAAGTAAGAGATTAATAGGAGGCACTTTGCATGACAAAATTAGGTGGTGTGAATTCCACCTATTCTCTAAAGATGACACACCTAGTGAAATAATGAACACTAATAGCTGTGATCAGAATTGACTTTGGAATCATAAATTGATTAGCAAAGATTGTGTGCTTTATATATATTCGTAGTATCATTCAAGGGTTTTTGTTTTTTTTTTTGTTTTGTTTTGTTTTGTTTCGTTGGCTGCCTGCCAACTCACAGGTACTCTCTTTGAAGTCTCCCATAAAAAATAAAAATAAATATATATAAGTAAATATATATAAATATACAAAAAGTGATTAATTTCACACTCTAATAGATGGTATTTCTTAAGATTGCACAGTATCAATCTTTTTTCCAAGACCAAAAGTAAATTTCTGCAGTCATGCACAAAATGCCAAATGTTTATTTTCTTACAGTAAGTAGCTTTCACAACCCATTAACTTTCATCAGCCACAACTTTCAGTCACAGTCCAAGCTGTATCTTCTTTGAACTTCACTATTATCTTGTCCGTAGACTGTATTAGCCATCTCCAGCTAATTATCTCTTCTCTGCTGTCACAGAAAGACCTACTATACAGTAGAGCCTTAATATTTTTGCAGATCAGCTATTATATGCTCTCACCCTCTGCAACAACAACCCACATTGAATTGACTTTCTACCTTCATTACACTTGCTGGTAATTAAATGCTTTCCACTTACTTGTGTACCTGAAGATTTTTCTTTCACAGCTGACCAAGCATCTGTTTCACATATTGAGTAAGTCAATGCACAGAGGTGCACAATTTATTTGATCAGTTTTCCACTCTGGAGACATAATGTATGTTATACTTCTGTACCCACACAGTGACTATCATAAGTTATTGCAGAAGGCATTCCAGTACAGCAGTAATTTCTGCAAGATTATTGTAGTTCTTCATGCCTCTAACGTTCTTGCCTATGTTCTGCTTTAGAATTGGTGGGTGGTACCTCAGATTTCAGAGTTTTCATACCTGCCAACATTCATGCCAAATTCAAGCTGGTCATCCCTGCATTATTACCTTCCAAAATTCCACTGTAGTTATGGCTTCCACCTACAGTAGCAGTGATAAATGAACCACACAGTCCAAAGTAACTGTTTGTCTCTTACTTCAGTTATATTACATTTAAGAGATCAGTTTTGACTTCAATTATGTGTCATCATTTACTCTATGTTTTTTAACTCCAGTCTAATTTATTTTTGATACAGCCATTGCTTATTATTTCTTTACTTATAGATAGCTAAGGTGGCTTTGTAATTTTCCCCTAATCAGTAACTCCCCAGTAACTGCCACCACACCTCAGCTGAAAGTTTGCCTATGGAGGATGAGGAGGATGCTGGAATGAGGTCCATCTCAATCTTTTGGCATTTAGCAGAAGATTGCAAAAGGAGGTCCTCCCTTCGCAGGCTTCATTTTCTCACCTGCCTTGCTCTTCCATTCAGCCTTGGACATTTTGCTGGAGTTTCCAAAAGAAGGCTGTCATTTTCCGGGCTAACTTTCCTCTTGCGCCTCAGCCTCACAACTTCATCCAGCCTCAGATGTTTGGCTGGAGGCTCCCAGTTGAGGCAGGACCTTCCTGCTTTTCTCTTAGCGTGGAGCATCATGTCATGCATCCTTCGCCATTACCAGCACAGCACCCAACAGTCAGCAGCCTTGGCCTGAAGTTTTATAGCATCTGTTGTGCTCCAAGAATCCATGGCAACAGGTGGCGTGG
Source organism: Centrocercus urophasianus (assembly GCF_019232065.1). NCBI lineage: Eukaryota > Metazoa > Chordata > Aves > Galliformes > Phasianidae > Centrocercus > Centrocercus urophasianus. The sequence continues at coordinate 20,965,474 of NW_024884767.1, read as the reverse complement.
TCTCCCGATATCACCACCTGCTAGGTGTGACCGTTCAGGCAGTTCTCAGAGCATCCCACTGCCTCCTCCTCGGGTCCAAACTCCAACAGCTTCTCTAGGAGGAGCCAATGGGTAACAGTGTTGCAAGGGTTCCTCAGGAGCAGGTAGACACAGCTATGCACTGCTCTCTCCTGAATGAGCAACATTCTCCAGTGTGGCTGTCAGGTTTGCACACTGGGGTGCAAACCATATCATCAGGGCCCATAGGCTTCTCTCCATCCTCCTTCTCAACTGTTGCCTGACACAATGGATTGAGTTTACATGCCAAGGTTTTGCATCCGGACTGTCCTCTGTGAGAAGGGTGAGCTTAGGTAGAGACAGCGTCCAAAGAAAAGCAAAACGTGTGCCATGATATCTTCACACCATAAGGGGACCATGTATATACAGGCTGCATGAAACACAACCTTCAAAATGGTATTTCACAGCACCACAACAGCACCTGGACGGAGTAAAGGGCTGTAAATACTGCAGCACTTTGATCTGCACTGGCACAGAACAAAACAGATGAAAATAAATCCAAACCAACAATATTCCTCTGATCTCCATCAGAGATCAGAGCTCATTCCATCATACTGTAACATCAGAACAAGTCCAAGACCTCCTCATGAAACTGAATGTCATCTCCCTGGACTTGTGAAAGGCCTTTGAAAAGGCTTTATGGTCTCTAACCATATCCTTCTGTCTAAACTGGGCTGCATTAAAAAAGGGGTGGCCAGCAGGGAGAGGGAGGTGATTGTCCTCCTCTACTCGGCTCTTGTGAGGCCCCATCTGCAGCACTGCGTCCAGGCCTGGGGTCCCCAGAACAGGAAGGACGTGGAGCTCCTGGAGCGGGTCCAGAGGAGAGCCACTAAGATGATCAGAGGGCTGGAGCACCTCTCCTCTGAGGAAAGGCTGAGGGAACTGGGACTGTATAGCTTGGGAAAGAGAAAGTTCTGGGAAGAGTTCATTGTGGCCTTCCAGTACTTGAAGGGAGCATAGAAACAGGAGGGAGAATGGCTGTTTACCAGGGTGGATAGTGATAGGACAAGGGGAATGGTTTTACACTGAGGCAGGGGAGGTTTAGGTTAGATATTAGGAGGAAGTTTTTCACACAGAGGGTGGTGACGCACTGAAACAGGTTGCCCAAGGAGGTTGTGGATGCCTCATCCCTGGAGGCATTCAAGGCTGGATGTGGCTCTGGGCAGCCTGGTCTGGTGGTAGGTGACCCTGCACGTAGCAGGGGGTTGAAACTCGATGATCACTGTGGTCCTTTTCAATCCAGTCCATTCTATGATTCTATGATTTTCATTATTTAGTATTCTTTCAAAAGGATCCCTATGGGTATAATTGATCAATTAATGATTAAACTGCAATGTATTGCAAACTTTTTTCCTAGCAGAAATAATGACTTTACTTTTATTTTATTCATTATGTACCCTTGGTATATGTAAGAGCATTTTTCCCTCCTTTGTCATATACAAAATTAATTGCAGACAACGTTGTTAGAAACCATCCTATTTCTTTTGACATAATTGCATATATTCCTGTATACTGAGATAAAGGTTTATATGCTGAAATAAAGGCTTTAAAATCACCACTATTTGTTAACATTAAAAATACCAAATATAGCACTAAATGAGCTCTGCAATGATATTATTTCCAGTTACAGGAAGTTTATAGTAATTCATACAGTTTTGAATTTACTCTATCTATGCCAGTCATTGCAGAATGGAACTGAAGTACCAGAGTTAATCTTAGTCCCTTGAATGTTTCTAGAGTTTAGATGTATTACATTTTTACTTAATTACAATTTTAACTTATTAATTTTTAATTGTGAAATCTTTTTTACTATCTTGATTAGCTGTAACTAGTGGATTTTGCTTTGTATTGTCATAGACACAGGAAACAAATATGGAAGCTTGTGATAGTAAAAGGAGAGTGGCATGCTGTATAAAGGAATTTACTGCAGCAGGCAAAACCAGCTGCAGTCATGTAGGGCAATGCACATTTACTTGATGAGGTGGATATTCTAATTCAAACATATCTCCTGGATTTATGTTGAAATAAAAAAATTGTGGTCACCAAATCCACTTTGTTGTGCTTTTTCCCGTTTTAAATAATCTTCTATTTATTGGAAGTCCTGTAACTTGTCTGTAATACTCCATTTTATTGAAATTGCTTTTTGCCATACAGCAAATATTGTAAAAGATCCATGATCAAATATAGTACTTAAAGTTCTATTTCTGCTCAACCTCGTATTTATCTTATTACTTCTGTTCCCTATATACTGAGAAATTATTGTGCAATACAAATTAAGAAAATAACATTGTTCAGGGCTATTTTATCAAGCTGAAGATTAGAACTCCGATATACTTGCTAAAATGAAAACACATGCATTCCTTCTGAGTGAAATACTTCATGTTTTGCAAAATGTAGCCCAAAAAGAGTTGTAAAGATTTATTCATTTGCTATCATGCAGTAAAAATCTTGCTTACAGGTGATTTTATTTTGATAGTAACATTACAGTTCCTTTGACAGTCTTTACTGCTAACCTAGGGAGTACATATGCACAAATATTTGGGTCTTCTAATTGTATTTTCTGTGCAGAATGAGTTGCTGTCTTAGTTCAAGTATTAAAACCTATCTTGTTTGTTTCCTCTTTTTTTATTCTGTCACTCTCCTTTGAAATATGACTACCAGTCATGTTGTTTTGGGGTTTTGCAGTCTCACCTCCTAAAATTTCCTGCAGAAAAAGGAGAACACTTGTTCTTAAGCATTACCCAAGGATTTCAAAGAGGTTCTCCTTCCTTGAATATACATATTCTGTCAATTTGCTTTTATGGCAAATGCCAGACCTTCAGAAACTGCTAATATCAGAAAAAGCAATGCTTCTCTGGTAAAGAAAACCTGCAAGCAAACCTACGGAATTATCTCTTAAGAAGACCCTGGAGACAAACGTTGCAAAGCATCTGCATATTTATTCACTTCAAGCTACATAAAACCTTTTTTCATTTTTCATTCAACTTCTAACAGAATGAAAACTCATTAATTTAATCAAATTTAGGAGATTTAACATTCCTTTAACCTTTTTATAATTGCTTCTTTATTAACTGTTTCTTTATATTTATCACAATATCACAAATATTTGCACTTTGAAGCAAAGTCAGAGCACAGAATAATACTTGTCTTTTTCTTTCTTTTTCCCTTAATTCTTCTAATTTGTCAATGCTTTCTGATTTCTCTGATGGATTGTTTTGCATTTACAATGACAGCTATAATAAAATATTAAAATATTAAAATATTTTTATATCTACTTTCAATTTTTCTCTTAATAAGAAACTGTTTTTAATGCATATAATCTCAATTTTTTTTTTATTAGTATCAGAAACTATGACAAAATTAGTTCCACAGTTTTAGTGATCACAGTGAAGACCAAAGTTTGAGGTTACAGGAGAAAAATATGAGGATAATTGCTTGTCATGCTTATGCAGTGATCTATTTACATAGCAAACTGAACGCTTGTGTGTATAGATGGGTGAAATTAGTGGTCCATTCAGATGGATAATTATGCAGAGAAAGAATATAGAACAAACATCTGCAGCTGCAGCAATGACTATTGTGAAATCTGTCAACAACTGCTTATGTATGATCTTGAAACCTCAATATTGTCATCGTTTTTACAGCTTGAGGTGTTTTCTAGTCTTACTGTTTTATCTTATTTTTTCATTTCAGCAACTAATTATGATATACCAGCACTACCACTTCTGTAGAAAGAAACAGGAAATCAGTGCCTTCTACATTCTTGAAAACAGGAGACTTGGAATTGTGAAGTGTTATTTCTTTAACGTTCAGTAAAAATCTGTCAATGCTGTAGCTGAAATTACCTGTGGGGGCAAGCTACTGATAGTCTTTGTACAGTCTTGCAGTGATTATTATTTTTTTTTCCTGACATATTGAAAGATAACTACAAACTAAAATCTAAGTTTCTAGTTATCTAAGTATATGCCAAGAGGAAGATGTAGGTATTTCAGTTGCGTGAAAACTGAAGTATGCATTCAAAATCTGGTATTATATTTCTCTTTCATGAATTCACGTATTTTCATATTAACTTTGCGTGATCTGCAGAAACACTATAATCCTTCATTAGGGTTGAGCTCATTCTATGAATTTCAGCAACACTAAAATTAAGTCTTCGTACATCGTTGTGCAGAAAAATGTTGTTTTCTATGCTGAGCAAAATTGGTAGTGTCTTTTCATCACTGCATTCAAAGCTTTCTGATCAGTTGGCAAAGTTGCAAAGAGGCAGTTGACTGAAACTCTGTTTTATTTAGTAATCTCTTATTGTACATCTTGCTTATAGATTATTTGAGGATTACTTCATAAAGCATTGTCTGCAAACAGCTAAACAGACCTAATTATTTTACTTAATCCTGTCTTCATGTCAGAGAGTAGAAGAGGAATAAAAGAAGCTTCCTTCCTTTCACTGGCAGCAGATGATTAATTTGGCTCATTTGCATTGTGGAATTTCATTTTCAGTGGTACAACTTGAAGCAGATCCTAAGATTTCTAATTCCTTAGTGCTGGGTGCTTTGTCTGCAGAATATTCAGACGTGTCCAGCTCCATACTCAAGGCCAAGTATTCCAGAATGATGGTATGAGGAATACCGTTCCAGCTAGCTCTGAACGGTATGGAGCAGGTGTAAGACTTCATTGATAGTTTTACAGAATAAAGCTTCTTGGCTACCTGAACACACTGCTAGCTCATGTTCAGCCAGCTGTCAAGTAGCACAACAAGGTTTTTTGTTGCCAGGCAACTTTCCAGCCACTTTCTCATGCCTATACTGCTGCACAGAGTTGTTGTGACCCAACTGCAGCACCCAGCACTTGGTCTTCTTTGATGTCATGAGATTGGACATGGCATGACATGAGATCTAGCCCATCCAGATCCCTCTGCAAAGCCTTCCTACCCTAAGTGAATCAAGTTGCACCCAACTTGGTATCTGTGGTGATTTTGTATCAGTAGGTAGCTTAGCTTCGTGACATCACTCTATCACTTCCCTCCTCAGCAGAACAGGGAGAGCAAATGCAATGGAAAAGGGCTCACGGGTTGAGATAAGGACAGAGAAATCACTTACCAGGTAATCGCCAGAGGCAAAAAAAGATTCAGTGTAGAGAAATTAATGTACTTTATTGCCAATTAATAACAGACAAGAGCCACAAAAACTAAAAGCAAACTAAAACCAGCTTTCTCCTTTTCACCCTTTCGTACCTCCTTCCCCGAAGCAGCACAGGGGAACATGCAAAGGGGGCTGAGCGCCATCCGTGAGCGCTCCAGGCAGCGGTGGGGTGCTGCTGGAGGGCGCTGCTGTGACCCGGGCTGCTGGGCGCTGTGAGCGCAGCCCTGTGCAGCCCTGGAACCAAAACATGGCCACAGAAGCCCAGCACATTATTGCCTGCAGTTTTTCTGAGAGTTGTGCTTAATCCCCTCGCACAGGCAACTGATATAAGTGTTACAGATAAGTGTTCCCTACTCTTGAGCCCTCCGGCATGTCTCTAGTGGCTGTCCATCAACTGGATGGAACTCCATTCATCATTACAACTCCGACTCCAGCCATCCCGTCGTTTTATCCAGTGAACTGTGTACCTGCTTAAGCCACGAGCAGGCAGTTTCTTCAGGAGAATTCTGTGGGAAACTGGTGTTAAAAGCTTTACTAAAATCCAGGCAGTCAGCATCTCAAGCCTTTCCTTCATCTGCTAAGTTGATCGTCTTGTTAATCACATAGGACCTGCTTTTCAAAAACACGTGGCACTCGGGGTGATCTGCTCCATAACCTCCCTTTCTACTGAGGTCAGGCCTGTGATTCCTGCGATCATCCTTCCTGCCCTACTTGACTGGGATCACATTCGCCTACCTGCAGCTGACTGAAACTTCTCCAGTTAGCCAGAACTGCTGGTGAAGTACTGATAGTGGCATGGTGAGCACTTCCAGCAGCACCACAGGTTAATCTCACCTGGCCCCACAGCCTTATGAATACTCAAATGATGTAGTAGCTCACTAGCAGCTTCCCATTATATGGGGATGAATGACCAAGATACGAGCTGATTTTTGCTAGGCTTAGCAGTGAAGCTTTGGAAAGCTGTATTCTTTACATGTGATTTGTTTCGTCTACACAGTATCACACGCCGCATCTTACAGCCAACTACTATTTTTGCATTGTTTCCTAAAGCAATAAGGTTAGTATTTATGTATCGAAGTGTAAAAAGACAGAGGAAATATTCTGGGTTTTTTCGCTGCGTTTTTTGTTTTGTTTTGTTTTGTTTTTTTCTTTTTTTTTTTCCTCAAGTGACAATGCATATAAATATAATGTATGTGAAAGTCATAACTGTAAAATATTTTTAAAGACTGCTTTTAGGAATGTGAAAATATCAAAAACTGGTATGAATGTACTACTGCCTGTGAAAAACTTACTGAGCTATGTGCAGTTGCAAACATCTTCCTGCAGATATTTTCTTCTGTTGAATTACGTACGTCTTCAGATCCTTTACAGATGACCTTTGTTTTATATTGGCAATATGCAATGTTTAAAACTTGATATCTACTGGTAATTCACAAGAAAACATTTCAATATGTATTTCATATGTATGTATATATATATTTGTATCAAGTGTATGTTTTTCCATTTGGATGACATTTTCTAATGTTTTAAGAATACACTGAAAACATTCCACTGTCTGATGATTCAGAAATCTTCAGAATGCATGAAAATGCCTATTTAGTTTTTTCAGGTTTGTACGTTTTTCTTAAAAACATTTCTATGCTAATCAAGTTAAATGAATTATACTTTGTAGCTTAAAGGGCAAATTGGATTTAACAATCACAGTTTGTTAAGCAGAAATAACAAGGAGTGGCTTCTCCACTCATTAGATTTGGCTTCTTCTACACAGGTATGAAACAGACCATTCGTGGATGGTTTCTTCAACCCATTTCCTATCAAATCATGTAATGGATGTGCTCTTATTATTCATAAATTACATATTATATACCAACATATATATTATCCAAAAAGAAGCCCATTTCTGTGGGCTAATGGTTTTATATTTTCTGATTTCACAAAGAAACATTCCAAAGCCATACTAAGAAGTTGCTCATACTGAGTTCTCAATATCAAATTAGTTAGGCCTTTTTCATTTTTTTCCTAAAGCAGTTCTATTAGTCCTCTAAAATCTGCTTAGTTGGGACATCTAGAACAGCTGATAATGTGATATGATTACAAACACTCTGGAAAAGGGAGTCTAACACTTCCAGTACAAGCTAAAGGATGAATAAACAAGAAGGAAAAATATCGTAGTTTATGCTTAAGGGTTTGGGTTTTGCACAGTTTCTGATCATGCCACAGATTCCAGGATAGGCTGGCTGTCACTTGATGTCTTTAAATCTTTGTTTCTTGTCAGCAGAACAGAAATGAAATGCTTCCTGTTTATCTTTCTATGTCTTGTTTGTCTAATTTGAAAGCACTTCAGCTTGGTACAAAGCAAAGCACTGGGAAACTAATTTTGCTTGTTTTATGTAAATGCTTCTGAATACACAAATACTGACAACTCATGAATTTAGAAAGACACATGAATGCTTCTTGTATTTTTCTGAATAGCCTGATCTGCAGATCCCACTGTTACCACTTAGGTGCCAATTTTACAATTCTAATGCCTTACTTCTCTATTCTGAATCCATCAGAGCATGTTCCAGTACTTTTGTGAAGTTGGTATCATCTCCATTTTTTGAACTAATTGTATTTACTTACATTACAGCACTCTGTTAGGGAGAGAAGCTTCATTTTGTGTCTATTGTTATTATAATTAGTGTTATTGTGTCTATTGTATAATCAATTGTGTCTATTGTAATTATTATTTTTGCTGTTAATTATAAAAGTAGACTTTAATAGCAATAATCTGAAGTTCTACCACAATATAGGAGGGTGCATCTACTAGAAAACAAGGAAGATGAAGGATGTGACATTTAAGAAACATGGTTTCTCCAGCCTTAAAACTAAAAATTCGTAACAGACAGTGCTAATAAAGTCAAAGTATTAAAATTTCAATTAGTTTCCTTATATTTAAAGTCTCACCTACGAATTTTAATGGCAAAATTAGGTGCTGAGGAGAATAAACTTCTTTATGAAAAATACGATTAAAATTGTACTTAGAGTGGTCAGCATAAAATGTTAATAAATACTTTAATCCAACTTTCTGCATTTAATTTGCATTTAAGTAGCATTCCTGGCTTTCAATTCAGTGCAAAGGAATAAATTATGTGTAGAAATACAAAATTTATTTTATATTAATTCCTTGGATTTTTTGTATTTTTTTTTTTTTTTTTTTTTACTGTGCAGTCATTCTTTTACCGAACAGCTGAGAAAAACAGAAATTTGGTGCAGAACAGCAGAAGTAAATTTTGAAGAGAGCCATTTAAATAAGAGACCATCAATCCAAATACTGCAAGGAAATATTTCCTATAGGGGGAAGGGAAGAAAAAGAAAGAAAAAAAATATGATAAGATGATTCTTTGGGGGAAAATGCTTTGAAGGATTCCAATTTCTCTGTTTTCTCCCCTTTATCCATTGTAAAGAGTTGAATACTTTAGTTGTAATAATCTCCAACAACACAATGATGAGGAAAAGCAGTGATGAAGTTGTTGAAGTGCTTGGTCAGAACTCTCTGGTATGGCAGTGTCACATATCTTTCTGCCTTTCTGTATCATGAAGACTGATAGTTAAAAAGAGTGAAAATTGATTCATTCTTTAATCAACTCACTTCTAACAGAAGTGTACTCATGGTGATGCCAGTTTAACATAAAGAAAGAGTAAATATTGATATATAAAAAGCCAGAATTTTTCATATGCACAAAAAAATTGCTGCACTTTGATTTTTAAACAGAGGAAATATACCTGACCATAACTTTGATGACCTCCAGATATCCCTCCCACCCCTACGATTCTGTGTTTCTGTAATTAAGTGATTCAGAAGATGATTAAAAGTGCATTACAGAGACAAACTGTAGTGTTAATAGTCACTTTCAAATTATTCACCTAGTGATGTAAATGGCTAGTGATGTAAATAGTACCTAGCTACGTGGAAATGATGGTTGGGAGGGGAAAATCAATGTGTCAGCTCCTCCTGCTCTGTTGTTTTTCAAGACACATATAGAAAATTGCAATGAGCAACAGACCACAGCTCAGGTAAGTATCAAGAGAGATTTCAGTGCATGGCTAATTCAGTTTATTAAGCAACTGCTTTGGTGATTTCGTCATTTTCCTTAATGAGAAAAGCCTCCTTGCATTTGACAGAAGACATGAAAACTTGACAAAAATACATGAAAAGTGCAGTTAACTCCATTTCAGCTCCTTTTCCAGCTGAGTTCTTCCCACATCTTCCATTCACCATTCAGACGATTCTCTTTCATGGGGCTACAGTTGGACCAGATGATCTTGGCAGTCTTTTCCAACCTTGGTGATTCTATGTGATTCCATGGAAGAGAGAAGTGGCAGCATATTTACAGTGCCAGAGAGAGCACTTGGCATTCTGTGGTGCAGCAGTAAAAGCCCCAGTGCTGCATTCAGGCAAGCCAGTGAAACAGTTCCCACTGAATTCAGTCAGATGAACACAATGAGGAGTGCCACACCCCTTCAGTACATCAGTAGGAATCAAAGCAGCTTCAGTGCAGTGCAGTTTCACCAGCACGGTTGTGACTGCTTGGTAAGCATAGAAACGGTTATGAGATTTACAAATATCAGGTGATGAAAGTGTTAAAATTTCCTTCTAGCAAATAAATGAAAATAAGAGCTAAGGGAATAAGTAATAAAAGCTGCTTGCTAGAAAAGGATGTTATTTTCTCTAGTGAAAGAAAGGATGTGTATTTTTGCTATAGTGCATCATTGTGAAAATCTATTTAAGTAGATGATCTTTCTAATCACCTAAGACTTACAAATCCATTTAGAAATGCTATCTTCTTTTCCCAGGCAAACACTTCTGAGCAGCCAATATGCAAACAGGCCAGACACAGTAAATCTTACACCATGTTTTGCTCAAAGGCCTGCCCCTGTGTGCCTTTGGGCTATTACTGGCCTCAATAATTTGAAGCTGTTTAATTTGTTTCTGTTTTGTGATAGGTCTGAAATACTGTAATTTTACTTGAACTATTATTCAATTTTTTCTGTGTAGAACATAAAAAAAGAACACTGATTTTAGAACAACTTTAGGAAATAGAATTGTTCTGCAGTTATCTTTTATTTTGAGACACAAAAAAATGTGTGAGGTCTATAACCACTGTATAAGCCGTGAAGAGGGAAGTGTGCGCTCTGAGTAGATAGATCCTCTGCTGACATAACTAGGTATAATCCCATTAGTTTCTGTGTTGCTGGAAGACATAGCCTGAGAGATCTGGTTTGAGTACTTTTTTGTCTTATTATGCTTGATATGGCTGCATTTCTCAAAATATCAAGTGAGGTGATCCTTCCTTCTCCTCGTTATTGCTGAAGGCACATTTGGGGTATTGTGTTCAGTTCCAGGGCCTGCACTGCAGGGGAGACCTATGCATAAGAGAAAGAGTGAATATCAGATTCTTGATATTCGCTAACAGAAGTTGTACAGCCTTATTTCTCCTGGTAGCAGGTATAAGGTAGCAGACTTTTAAGGATGATTACCAATATTCTAAGATAGAAAACCACATTTTTTCAGATATATGCATGTATACCTGAGATAAGACAGCTAAGACACTTCAGAAAAACTGGTATTGAGTCAAAGTGAAAATTATGTATTGATGATATCTATTATTTTCTATGCTTCATGAATAAATCAGTGCTGAATACCTCCACATCAGAAACTTTCCACACCTTCTGTGAGATAAAATGCAGAAGAACCTTGAGCGTCCTGTCCCTGTTTCCTGTGGATGATCATTTTTTATGTAACATCTGGGTAAGTGCCTGGACTTAGTAAGAAGTATTATGGGCTATAGTTTCTTGTCGCTATTTATCCAATTTTTCCTACTGTTAGAATTATGTAATACTTTGACAGGTACACTGTGACACTATCTAGCGATGCCATGAAGGGCTGTAAATACATATACACAGGTGATGCATCAACTTTTCCAAGTGTGCTGCAGTCCTCAGGAAAATCTTACAATACTCCATTTTTCTGTATGCACGGCAAATATTTGTTGCACCATTTTAAACTAGGTCATACTGCAAATACTGTGCTGATGGTCCTCTTACTTCCCAGAAGGCCAAGTGGCTGCTCAATGTCAAAAAGATCTGCCTTACTTTATTATCCGAACAAGTAAGCAGAAAACAGTATCCGTCCAGTATAAAAATGTATAAACTTCATACAGCTGACAGAAATTGAATTTTAGGATATTTTCATATAGGCTGGCCATGGAGCAGTATTAGATAGTACTCTGTAAACTGAGATTTTTATTTGCACTGGAGTTTATCAAATAAAGATGATTAAAATTAATTTTCCATTGCTGTTTTCAGACAACTTCTGACCTCCTTCTAATCCTAAAATACATAGATTCAGTTGAAAGCAGACTTATCTGACAAAACTGTGTTTCATGTAAAGAACATGGTTTGCATTAGAACACTAAGCTATTCTGACTCTGTGCTTTAACATTAGCTTTTATCTTTTTCTCCTGTCAGTGGAGATTACTTTCAAAAACAGAGATTTTCAAGAAAAAATATTAGTGGTCCTTGAGCAAGCGTTCTAAAAGTCATTTAGGATTCTGCATCATTAGTTGCAGAAGTAAATGAATACTTAGGCTTTTTAATTTATGTATTGTCCCTGTGATTAAAGCGGTAATTTACTGTGAGCATTTCAGCTGCAGCCCAGGAGCAGAGCCTGATATAAGAGTAACTCAAAGCCCCAAACCAATACTGTAGTTCAGTTATTTCTGTTAGGCAGACTGCTCTTCAATTCCACTCTGCAAGGCCACTTTCATTAGTGGAAGCAGTAAGATGGACAGGAGGAAAAAGGAAGGATTGTGGGCGTTTTGTCCTGCTGGCCCAGGAAGAGCTGCTTAGAGACAAAGTTCTCCCGTGAAGGAGAACAAGATCTGAGAAATACAGAAAAACCTTTTAAAGAGGTTTTTACCATAAGTCTTTGTTACCTCTCTGAGCTGCACCCAGTACTAAAGAAACTGCAAGAATACAAAAGCTATGTAAAATGGAAACCAGGCCAGCTTCACCATCCCCTTTGAAATGGAAATATTTACCCCTGATTTGCTTCTTTTTCTTCAACATGGATGGTGGTAAGGACCCATCACATGGGTAGAGGAGATGTTAATTTTGAAGAACTAACACTTGGAAGAAAAAGAAGATGGAAATCAGCCAAAAATAACAATAAGTTGTTTATTACTTCAATGAACTTTCAGAAAAGTGCTGTTATCCCAGGGACAGAAGGTGTATACACCAGACCATATCCTTCTGCAGGCCTGTGGTGATCAGGTAACAAATCAAAATCACACCAAGAGAAGTCCTATTGCCATGCAGAGCAGTGAATGGAATGAAAGTATTGAGAGGAGTGCTTTATTGCAGCTATCTTCCAGGCAAGTGACATATAAGCAATTTCTTTTTTTTTTAATTGATACTAAATATTGCTGTAAGGAAATTTAGCAATAATACTAATAATAATAATGATAAATAATCTCTTATGCAATCCTTTGAAAACAGACAGTAATAAAAGAACGTGTATAAAATGCTGTTTAAGGGTTGTGTAGATTATGGGGAATAAATGTGGAATCTAGCCCCAAAGGAATCAATAGGAAATTTTCTACAGATGATGTGAAGCTAAAATTTTGCACTAATTATATAGATTTAATCTCTCTAGGTTGGCAACTGTGACGCATCACAGATCAGAAATATTTCAAATTAAGATGTTAAGGAGCAATGATGAGTAGGGTGGAAGGTGCCATTAAAAATATACATGATTGTCATCGTGGAAAATGAATTTTCTTTCCATCCTCAACAGCCAACATTTTCTATATTGGAAACAAACTAACAAAAGAAGTAATATGAGACACTGCACTATTAGGAGCTAACATGATAATAGTTTATTTTCTTATATGCAGTATGCAGCCTCATAAAGCTGCAGAGAGATGCCTGTCAAATCTGAGAAGAAGATGTCACAGCCACATTAAACAAATATGACAAAACATAGAGATATTGAAAACCACAAAATGCTGCTTCTAGTCATTAATCTATCTTTTAAATTATTACAATATTTAAAAGTTCACAAAGATAAAATAACACATTTACATTGGTGTTAACTTCTAATAAATACATTGTGGATTTGGATTATTTTTTCTATTTTTTGTAGCAGATGATAACATAGTTATATGTGGAAGTTGTCTGGGAATTAAGTAAGAGGTCAGTATGTATACTATTCAGTAACTACTATTACTAACATCAGAAATAATTATCTCCTGAAATTAATTTTATCCCCTTCTGTGTATGTCAGCACATAAAAGTACACTTCTCTGTTTTGAGTTAAATTATCTAGCAATAGTACTGATGATATTTACTTTAAAGTTATCTTTCAGCTCTTTGTGTTCATATTTGAAATGCTTACGTAAAATCCTTTGAAACAGCTTCTATAAAGTTGGGAGCAGACATGAGTATTGTAAATGTGCAAATGATGGCAAAAAGGGTAAATGCAACCAGGCATAATCTGTCTATGACTGCAGCTGCAAACTTCCACTCACTGCAGATCTCTTCACCCTCATCTTGCTTCCTGAAGCGCGTTGCAATGAACTGAACTTCCTCCAGTATCTTCACAATCACTGGGATGGTATCCATTAAAGCCTTTTTTTGAGCATGCTCATTATCTTCTGGCAAGGGGCAAGTAATCTTTCCAGTCTTGCTACCCAGATAATTGTTCTGGGGGCAGCATGGATTTTCCATTGTGTGGTAGCTATAAATCATATTGCCATTGCTGGGCTGGTGCCCAGGTAGGACATTCATCTCTGTATTTTTCAGGCGTGGATGGTGCTTGGAATAGCCATATTTACAAGAGAGGGGCTTTATATTTTCCCCGGGTTTTTTCATACGTAGAAACCAAGCACACCAGTTCAGCAGAATGACACGGACCTGAAAGAAAGGGAACATAACATAAGGAAAGAGAATTTTTGTCCATTTTAGCAGTTTTTGAAACATTTAGTCATTGTCACAGTCAATATGTACGTTCTGCTGGAATGACTGCCTGCTTCATGAGGTATCTGCTTTCAAATGTAGTAGTTTTGCATCTGGCTTCTTCCTGAGACAAATCCGTTATGGATATGCCTAGAACAAACAGATGTTCAATGTCCTCTGCAGGTGCAAAGCATAATGGATGTAAAATTTTACATTACGATTTTTAAAGTCCTACAGTTTGCAAATAATCCTAGACCGCTGCAAATGTGCATAAAACTGGCTGCATTCTTTTTCAACCACTTCTCAGATAGCGTGGAAGGACCAATACTTACAGAACTGAGAAACAAAGGTTTGGATTCTGCTGAAAAAATTCCACATCAGATTAATAGTTATTTTTAGCATACTCCCCCATCCCTGTTGTTTAAATAAACAAACTTGTTTTTTTTCGCTTGAGGAATCTAAATGTGCTTGTTTCAGAAAGAGCAAGACTCCCTCTGTGATCCTGCTTCAGACACTACAGCCACACAGAAGTCATCACCACACTTTGCCTCTATGGTGGTTTCAGATACAGGTTGAGTTGTTCCCCTGCACAGTGCAGATGCAGGGATGGGGAAACTGCAGCTGACACTTTGAGCTGCAACTGTAAAGACAAGCACAATTTCAGAAAAGAGAAGGCATTAATTACCACAAGTGGGAATAACAATAATAAAGAGCCAAAGCAATGGTCTGTGAAAGATGTTTACACAACTTTGAAATTCTATAGTGAGAGTTCTGCTGGTTTGCAGACTTATGCCATTTTCTGCAAGCCTTTCTGCTTCTCTCCTCCTAATGAATCATTTATTCTTTATCCTGAAGGGCTATTTCCTGTTTCCAATTATTCTGCTTATCTTGAGGGCTTTAAATCTTTCATTATTTCCTGCACAGTCACTAAAAATAAACAGAAAAATGTAATGCAGCAACTTAAAAAAATCCATACCGGATTTAATTAAACTTACTTAATTACAGTGTCATATGACATATTATGGACACAAGGTGAAACATCATGGAGCAAAATAAGGTGTTAATTGCTAACAATATGTTAACAGTGTTAAAGTAATGGCTTAGGCAAACTTTCTTACTCAAAAATTTTAATATATCTGTTAGCTCTGGAAAGAGATGTTAGGCGAAAAACCATATGAACATACCCCCCAGTGCATTACATGATGTTATGGTGTGCAACTCTGATAACCAAAAATCATAAAACCATGACATCCTTTCAAGATGGACAGGCAGGAGAAGTGGGCTGAAGAGAACCTAATGAGGTTCATTAAGGCCAAGTGCGCAAGTGCGGGGTGCTACACTTGGGCTGGGGCAATCCCAGGTGTTTATAGAGACTGGGTGAAGAACCCCACGAGAGCAGCCCTGCAGAGAAAGACTTGGGGGTTCTGGTAGACGAGGAGCTGGACATGGGCCAGCAGTGTGCTCTTGCAGCCCAGAAAGCCAACTGTGTTCTGGGCTGCATTAAAAAAGGGTGGCCAGCAGGGAGAGGGAGGTGATTGTCCCCTTCTACTCAGCTCTTGTGAGGCCCCATCTGCAGCACTGCATCCAGGCCTGGGGCCCCCAGTACAGGAAGGACGTGGAGCTCTTAGAATGGATCCAGAGGAGAGCCTCTAAGATGATCAGAGGGCTGAAGCACCTTTCCTGTGAGGAAAGGTTGAGGGAACTGGGATTGTTTAGCTTGGGAAAGAGAAAGTTCTGGGAAGAGTTCATTGTGGCCTTCCAGTACTTGAAGGGAGCATAGAAACAGGAGGGAGAATGGCTGTTTACCAGGGTGGATAGTGATAGGACAAGGGGAATGGTTTTACACTGAGGCAGGGGAGGTTTAGGTTAGATATTAGGAGGAAGTTTTTCACACAGAGCAACAGGTTGCTCAAGGAGTTTGAATCCCTGGAGGCATTCAAGGCCAGGTTGGATGTGGCTCTGGGCAGCCTGGTCTGGTGGTAGGCGACCCTGCACATAGCAGGGGAGTTGAAACTAAATGATCATTGTGGTGCTTTTCAACCCAGATGCAGCGCTGGGGCTGTCAGAAAACAGCCTGGGTAGGATGAATATGCGTTCTCATCTGCACAGTCATTTCCGGGTTTCTTGTGAAAGAAGGACGTAGGTGAGGCCACCTCAAGGGTAAACAGCCTATCGCTGTTGTGATCACCAGGGTCCTCCCCTAAGCATCACACTGTTTTGCTTTAGATATATTCTCAGTTCCAATCACAGAAAATCTAGAAAATTGGTCTCCAGCTACTACACTTCTTGAGAGGAGTGAAGTAAGCTTCTGCACAAATTTATGCTTGCTGGTTCAATGGCATCAACTGGTCCAAATATAAGTATATCCAAAGAAAAACCTAAAAACCAATGAACCCCAAAGCCCCCTTCCTGCTTTGTGCTTGATCTTCCTGTATTTCTCATGTACAATGCAGTATCTTTGGCTGTCAGCAGAGGCGTATTGATGGGGCAGAGAGTCATGCCTGATATTATCTACTCTCAAAGTGCTAATTAGCTGGACTCTCATTAGTGCTCTGCTCCACAGCGAGTGGAGGGAGTACCAAGTAGACAGCAACCCCCACTTCTGAACTGAATGACTAAGAAATACCGCGGCTGAATGCCGTGAATTTAAGCTCCTCTCTAGGAAACAAAAGATTAATAGACAGGAGGGTAAAACTATCATCTGTGAAGCTACAGAGAGGCTAAATGCTAACACTCCTGTCTGATACCTTTTCTGGTCCAAAGGCCAAACACAGAGTTCTTGAGAGATGAGAGATGAGCAGGGAAACAAAACCATTCAATGGAGAAAAGTTTATAAATCAGGTGTGTAGGTAATGCAGTCAGTTAAACTCTCTAGTTTCGGGGTTGCTTCCTTATAAACCTTATAAAACTTATAAAAAAGTGACTTTCCCCGGAACTTTTCCCAGCAGTTACTTGCATTTGAATAGGAAGTAAAAACAATCCTGTAATAACATCCAGTCAGTGGAGAGTAATTGGATGGTAAGGATACCTGCTGAGACTGGAACTGCAGAGAAAAAATTCAAGCAAGTAATTTCCTAGATTCTGCAGATAGTTATCTTAAATTCCTGTATATTATTGAGCAAAAGTCTGTAAGGATGTATCTGAAATAAAAATGTAATTTGCCTGAAATAGGTGCACAGGAAAAAATAAAAATGGAAAATATGCTGTGAATCTTAACAACTGAACCATGGCCTTTTACTGGTGGAGGAATAATACCCACTTCTGTGGTGTCAAACTCATCCCCGCAAATTTGGCATTCACTTTTTTTCTCGAGATCCCACAGGCCTGTCAGCTTTCCTGGTCTACAGCTGTCACAGTTTATCATCTGACCTTCCCTATAGCCTTTCTATACTTTTTACTTCACTATTGTTGTGGTGGTTTTTTGTTTGTTTGTTTGTTCTGTTTGTGCATTTTTGTGCTTTTTTAATATGTGCCAGTTCAGTAGTCAGGGCACTGAGTCAGGTTCTTCAGGAGTGAGAGCTCCTTGCTCTCAGTCTTTTCAGCTAACTGACAGTGGATCTCAGCAGCTTTGTGGCAAGAACCCAGAGTACACATACAAGTCTTCTTTCTCTGTAGTTTTTATCTTTGCAGTCTTAGGTCCTGATGTTGAGAAGCACAGACCAATAGGTAGTCCCAAAACTTAGCAACAGGTCAGTGGTGAGTAAACAAGATCTATACAACATCAAGTCTAGACCCACCCACTCCCTTTCCTCTCACCATTCCCCTCTGCCCTCCACTCCCTCCTAGATAATGCCTGTCTTGTGTGTTCCTACACACCCACTTGGCCTGAGAAGATCTCCTGCTCTACTGAGACAGAGCAAGAGCTGACTTGCTGGATCTATGACCATATTTAATGTGAGCCATTGTGCCTAGGCTTCTCAAGAAGCAGAAGAAATGGCAGAATTGCTCCTGGGAGCTATTACACTGCTGTGTACTTTGTCCATGTATTCATGTGCTCCAGTCTTGAAATCAAGAAGTAATTTTTAGAAAGCTTAATATGTATTAGACTTCCTTTTTAATTTTTTTTTTTATTTTGCTTTGATGCTGCAGTTTATTTTTAGAGAAGCTAAATTAGAAAGCATTTCAGTTTTCAGGCTGACATTGGTAATCATGTGATGTTTAACATCATGTCAGGGTAATTGTCTAGAATGACAACTGTGGCAAATGAGATGCTACAGGATGCTGTAGAAACAGACGCCTGTGAAACTGGGATATTCAGATGACTATTTGTATCTGCTTATACTTCCATTGCTTTTCTTTTTTTTTTTTTAACAGCAAAGCATATTCTGCATATTCTAAACCTATTCTCAGTAATGGAGAGAGAAAAAAAATGTTTTAACTTCAAAATATAAAATAAATACACTCCACTGAAAGGCATCTGGGAGAGGTGCCAGACCTCAAGGATAACAGAGCCTTCTGCTGTAGAGAAGGTGTGTCCACATGTTAACTGCACTGAGAAGTGATCAGATGGAAGTAGACAAAATTCATTTTCCACCCAGACTACTGGATTCAGCCTCAGCAAATGGCAGTTTCTGAGTCAGTGATGTCAGTGCAGTCAGACTGAGGCCAAGAGTGTTGCCTTTCTGCTGATGGTGCAACAGGAACCTGCTCCAAGCTGTGAGAAGCACAGTTGGGTTCAGTATTCAGTGCAGAGGCATTGAAGTTCCTGGTTTTCCAGCATTTCTGGGAGCCAGCTTGTAACAGGTTCGCTTGTAAGACAGGGTAAGCTAATCAGCTTCTCCTCTTTCCTTTGTTCTGGGAGATCACAGCTCTGCCGTTAAATAGAAAACGTAATGCTGCTCCCTTCTCTGTAAGGGAACAGAACAGACAAACTGCTCAGTCTAATAAATGTGAGGTGTCTGCTGGATAAGAAATCAAAAGTGTTGCCCACAGGGCCAGCCCTTGAAAAGCAGGTGCGAAGAAAGATTACTCTGCCATGAATCAAGCTACCCCTGTTTAAGGTTTAAATAGAAAACCCAAACAACTGATGTTTTTTCTAAGAGAACCCCAAATTAGTATGTTTGTTCTCTCTCTATTATCAAACATAATAGTGTAAAACATACTGTTTATAGTTGACACTTGAGGTTAATGGGGAATAACATCTGTCCCTTGTCAGCTTGCCACAACTTTCAAATTTTCTTTAAATGCTATTGAATATTTACTACCAAATCTACTCACCCATCTGGGCATCTTTCCTGCTTGTGGGTCATGATGGTGAAACTGCAGAACCAGCACTGTTACGACCACAGACAGACCAACAATGACCATGATGCTAGCGAAATACTGAGCTGCAAGTAAAAGGAAAATTTGGTCAGGAGTGGAGAAAAACAAAAGGCAAATAACATTCCTTGATCATGAGCTACATTTACAAAGTGCGGAATCTCATCCAAACATCCTCTTCTCTGATACCTGTATCAGTGGACCCCCAGAAAGTATGGTTGTGGCACCACCACCTTCTGCTCCCACACCTTGTTACTGCCCAAAAGGGTGCATTACTCAGCACCCTCCTCAGTTCTTAAGGCTAGCCCTCTTGGTTTCTATGAGAATACCCTTGCTGGAGTGCTAAATTTAAACCTACTGCACAGGAAAGAAATCAAAACCTTGAATCCCAGAACTGAGACTTGAAACTGTTATCTCCTCGACGCATCTCATCATTGTTTGCAGATGACACCAAGTTGGGAGATGATGTTGATCTGCCTGAGGGTAGGGAGGCCTTTCAGAGGGATCTAGATAAACTGGATCACTGGGCTGAGGTGAATGGCATGAGGTTCAACAAGGCCAAGTGCCGGGTCCTGCACTTTGGGCACAACAACCCCATGCAGCACTGTAGGCTTGGGGCAGGGTGGCTGGATGAGTGTGAAGAGGAAAGGGACCTGAGGGTGTTGGTTGATGCTCAGCTGAACATAAGCTGACAGTGTGCCCAGGTGGCCAAGAGGGCCAACGGCATCCTGGCCGGCATTAGAAACAGTGTGGCCAGCAGGAGCAGGGAGGTGATCATCCCCTGTACTCAGCACTGGTGAGGCTGCACCTTGAGTACTGTGTTCAGTTTTGGGCCCCTCACTGCAACAAAGACACTGAGGCCCTGGAATGTTTCAGAGAAGAGCAATGAAACTGGCGAGGGGTCTGGAGCACAAGTCTTATGAGGAGTGGCTGAGGGAGCTGGGATTGTTCAGTCGAGGAGGCTCAGAGGAGACCTCATTGCACTCTACAACTTCCTGAAGGGAGGCTGTGATGAGGAGGGGTTTGGCCTCTTCTCCCAGGCAACAAACAGAACCGAGGAAATGTCACAGGTTGTGCCATAGGAGGTTTAGATTAGACATAAGGGAAACTCTTTTCCTCTCAGCGGGTGGTCAGGCACTGGAATGGCTGCCCAGGGAGGTGGTGGAGTCGCCATCCCTGGCAGTGTTCAAGAGGTGTCTGGATGAGGAACTAACAGATATGGATTAGTACCTTGTGGTAGCAGTGGTGATGGGAGGACGGTTGGACTAGATGATCTTGTCTTTCCAACCTTATGATTCTATGATTCTGTGATCCCCTGCATACATCCTCTCATGTCAGAGGTGGGGTTGGTGCACAAGACTACAAGGAACAATTTTCCATAGGGCTAATGGCATTTAAAGGCAGTTGTTGAAGACAGCTGAGGCAAAATACCAAGGACTATTATGTCTAGTTGTTAGAAAGAGATTTGGAAACCACCGTGAACTGCAGCCTCCACCACCACCTCAACCTGGATTACAGAAAATGTCAGTAATCTAATAAAGACTTCAAGGCAAATTTTGTTTTTATCCATCTTCATTTATTAACATTGTTTCTCTTTGCCTCAGCAGCAAAACACTTGTTCATAATAATGAGGTTCTTCCCAAAAACCAGCACTGCAATTGCTTCAAGAGAAAGACGTGGCTCTCCGTGATACAATACATTTCACAGCTGGATGCTCCTGTGGGTGATGCGAATTGACAGGTCACTGTGACACCTACTTACGAGAGAACCAATAGTCAGGTGGAAGCACTGCAAACTATGAACTCAGGCTTGAGAGGAGCTGGCTGATCTGACTCCAGCATGCCCCATACAAGAGAAATCTAGAAGTGCTGATATTATTGGTCTAATTACTGTTATAAATCACTAAATACTGCAGTAAATTCCATGCATTTTAGTGCCTTCAATAAGATTTTCTGGCCTGAAATGTTCAATTTAGAAGGTCTTTGGCTTGTATGTTTTATAGACCCTTATAAAATTACATACTTTGTTGAATCTGAAAAGAACTTTGTGATACCTGACACTTCTAAGATCCCAGGCAATGGGAATTCACAGTTTAAACTTTGAGTGCAGTAAACTTGGGAAGTGAGGTCAGAAAATTCTATAGATATCTGCTAGAAAGCGGGGAAAACAGTTCTTTCAGGAACAGACTGGGATCTGTAACATTCCCTGTAGACTGCAGCCTCCTCTCATCCTATTCCAGCCCAACACAAGCAAGAATCAGTGAACTCTATTTCTAGGTCTTCACTAAATTAGCTGAGTACTGCCACAGAAAATTAGAGATGTTCACCCATGACATGTAGCTCAGGAAAAAAGCAGTGTCATAGCAACTGAGCTACAGTCCAGCCAGTAAACATTTTCCTCCCAGTATTTTAGGGTCCACTCATAAGCATACATGCACTTACAGCTTTGAAGCTACTGGTCTCAGAAAGTCCTGTTCCCATGTATGACTGTTGGTGGAGATAAATGTGAATCTGATTTCTCTCTCTCTCTCTCACACACACACACAAACTCATCCCTTTCATTTGTACATCAGAAGGGAAATATTCAGCATCTCTTACTAATCACCTTTCTGAATCCTACTTAAGAATTTCTCGTTGCTGAGATCTTCCCTCACATATAGAGGCCACCCTGGAGGCTTCAACAAATGACTTTACCATGTGCAGTGTCAGCTCTCAGATTAAGAAAAGCGATCCCAGACCAGAATGCATCTGAAAGAATATGGGATCTGGTGCTGCATTGCTCTGAGGCATAGCTGGAAAGCTTCTGACATTCCACAGGAATACTGAGATCTGCTCTGGACTTCACTAGATGCTCTTCGTATGATTTCAAAGCTGTTATCTTCAGCCACTATGTGTGAAAAGAAGAGTTGCTCCAGATTCTCAGTTGATCCCTCTCAAACATGAAATATGTGCTCTTCTTCTCCTGATTTTCTTCCTTTTGCCAAAGGAGACATGATGTAACATGCTACCTGGACAGCTGTTCTAACATCTGAAGTTGTCAAGCTGTCTTATCGTTGTCAGAAGTAGATCAGGTGCTGCTGTCATAGCAAATACAGACCACATACAGCACATAGACCCAGAAGCTCTTCAAAAAGTCAGTGACAACTACTTGTTCTTGCAGACATACTCTGGCATTGCCTAGGTCAAAATAATGGCACAGTCTTGCAGTTCAGAAATAGAGGAGCTTCCAGCACCATTTATGGATCTTTTGTGACATTATTCTATGTCAGAGAAGCAACATGGTTCATTTTAGAATTATTTGTAAGATCTGCTGCTTGAGTGGAACCAGATAAACTTTAAGGGCTGATTAGAAACAGGGTAAATAAAACAGAAACCCTGAGGGGTGATATGATTCCAGATGGATGCTTTGCTTTGTTGATTTTATCACTGAACACTGGCTGAGAAAGCAGTATATTATCCAGATTTATTAACACAGCTAATGATAGGAAAAGCAGAGCTTTTTCACTGTGACCAACTGCAGTGTTGCTGACACTGTGGAATAGTGGGGGATGAAGGTGATTGTAAAGATCAGGTAGTTGCAATGGTGAGTCTGGATACCTCCCACTGCTATTCCTTCTTTGCTGGAAGCATCAGTTTTTGCATCTGACATTCTGGACTGTTTCAGAGCTGCTCTAAGTCAAGTCATTTCAATCATTTAGTGCTGAAGGCTTTTGGTGAACGCTTATGAAATGACAGAAATGACCCAATGCATTCACAGTATGAGATATACACTGTTGTTCCCTCTGAAAATGCTCCAGATTCATAAGTTGAATCTGTGGAGGATGCAGGAAACGTCCAGCCCCAGCATAATGAATTCCAACTATCCTTTTATTCCTATGGCAGGAAGCAGGACTCATGCTGGGCAGACGCCATCTCACTCTGCAGCGGGCAATAGTTGCTCACAGGCAGAGTTCCTCAAAGAGTAGGGAGGAGAACAGGAGGTTGAGGACAGACTCCCTTACTGTCCTACTGTAGTATACAGATAGCAAAGAGACTAAGTAGATAACGTGGACAGGAAAAAAGTTATCCATTTTTAAGTTTTCCTGTAGCTGGGATACACTGTACATTCTATTAGGTCTCAGCAGCAGAAAGCAAAGAACATTGTCATAGTCCAGCTAGTTTTTCACAGACATGAAATGTTTGTGAAGAGAGAGAATTCAGGGTTAGATCTTGTGTTTACTTCTTGGTTATGGTAACTGCAGAGGCATGGAGCCGTATTTTCAATCTCGTCTCAGCTCAAAAGCTATTGAAGTATAGAACCAGATGTTTGAGAAATAAAACTGCTCTTTTTTTTCTGTCTAGGATGAAGTTCATCCAAGACAATTAACTTCGGGAAAAACACCATAGATCACTGTGAAGAACTGGCTGCTTTCTATTGGATGGAAGATTCTGAGAGAAGCCCTGCCATCAGCAAAGCTCCCATCAGGACCATGAAAGGGAGGGGAGAAAAACACTAAAAACAGTTTGAAAAAAGACAGAAAAATGAAGTGGCAGTGACTGAGGATACATAGGCAGATGACAGAAAATGCAGTAGATTGATCTTTTTTTCTCTTTCTAGTCAGAACCACTAATGTCTTATGCTCATAGCTTAAAACAATCTGTAACTCCTGAAGGTGGCAAAAGCACCACATTTCTTCCTTGTCTTAGTAATTTGCTGTCTTGTTTGCTGTATGACTAACTGCAAGAAATCACCCCAAGCATCTGGTGCGAACACACAGTGTATGACCTTCATTTGTATTGAAATAACAGTGGCATGATAATGAACAGCAAGGAGATGAGAAGACTGAAAACAAATCAGTGTAGTAGAGCCCTGAGCAGCAAATTAAGCTTTGTGGATTTAGAATAAGCAAGCAGATGAAGGAGACAGAGGAAAATGCAGTGATGTTACCTAGACTGAAGCTAACTAGACTTTTTTGTGTAGCATTTGATAAATCCAGGCAAGGTGTCATACATCATGTAGATACTGACCATAGGAAATGACAATTCCTTATACTCACCCCCACCACACACTGTCCACTTTCAACCACTCTCTCTGCACAAACAGCACAAACACACTTTCTGCATCATGACTGCTTTCTGGAAAGAGCTGGTAAGAAAAAATCATAAAATCATAGAATCATTTAGGCTAGAAGAAAGCACTAAGATAATCTAATCTAACCATCTGGCCACCCCCATGATGCCCACTGACCACATCCTTCCATGTCACGTCTACACAGTTCTTGAACACTTTCAGGGATGGTGCTTCCACTACCTCCCTGGGCAGCTTGTGCCACTGCATCACCAATCTCTCTGAGAAGAACACTCCCCTGAGGTTTGCAGCGTTTTGGAGATATTGAGGAAAAAAAATCTGGAAATAACAACGACTTCTTTTTAAGAGAATGCCATGAATTCCCAGAGATGAAAAGTCTTAATGGGAAAAATAAACCACCTGACTGGTTTCAGAAGTCTGAACACTTCATTTGGGAATTTGGCTTTTGGGCAATCTGATCTGACTTCTGCAGCCTCCTGGTTGGGTTGGAAGAGAGCAGCCAGACCACAGCTTACTGCAGCTTTGTTCTCAAGCTGAAACCATCCCCTAGTTTTCTCTGCATGGCTGTACTCTGCCACCTGGGGTCTGACCTCAAAATCTGGTGGTTTTCTATGAGCTTTGTACTGATAGGAGGTTAAGCAGCCAGATGAGCAAGAAGAGGTACACCAGCACAGTAAAACAGGTCGGTGTCAAGTGGATGTAGGCAGGTGAAGAGAATACTTTCTGAAGTATGTGATTTATGTAGTGATGGAAGAAGCCAGCATCACAGAGGAAGAGGGAAGAGGGTTGCTTTCTAGTAGGAAATACAGTTTAATGAAGCAAACCAGAGATATGGAGACTGTAAGAAGGGAGTTGTAATGCTCTTTAAAAAAAAGAATTCAGGCATACGTGTGCCGCCTGAGGAAGACATTGATCCTTTCCTCAAAGATGGTCATAAAACATTATCAAAAATGGACTTGATTATCCAGCTCTACTAATCAGCGTATCATTGTCTTTATAGAATTTTAAAACAAACAAACAAATAAGAAAGAGAGAAACAACATGAAAAGTTTACATCTGAAAGCTTCAAATGTAGTTATTGAGGAAATTAACTAATCCTTGAGTTTCAGTGGACAGGTCCTGACTTTGCATGGAAGTTTTAATTGAAATAAGAGTATTTGCTTAATTTTGACTTGCTCACTGAACTGAAAAATCAGCACAGTGCGATGCACATCCATCCCTTCTTATATAATGCACTAGGCTAGATACCATGGTCTTCATTGGTAAGGGCTGGAAAATGCATGAAATTCCCTTGAGATTAGTCAAGGGCTTGTATCATGTGAGACATATCTGCACATAACTACATAGTTTTTTAGTAGCAGAAGAAAGTAATTGTCATACCTGAGCTGTACCCTACAGGCTTCAGGATTTCAGCCAGTAACCAGTGCTCTCGGGGCAGTAATTTCAGACGTGCATCACATCTGGAGTTCTCTGCATTTATTTATATAGTCCTTTGTCGAGTAATGAAATCTAGTTCTATACATAACTAGATTCTTTATAAAATATTTTTATAGAGAAATTAAAAGTGAGTCAAAGCATATGTGCGACCAGACACACTGCTCATGATGAATGATGAAGCTATGCCAGGGAGGGTAAGTTTAGGACACAGCTACTGCTGTATGGTTGTGGTCTGGAAGTCTTTTAAGGAGCTATACTCCAGAGCTTTTAATGCCAGGAGGGAGCTCCAGGGCATAGAACTGAAACAAGCCTTGTGCATACAATCAACTTGTGTTGGATTCTGGCCAAACCATTGTGTTTGTAGATGCCATGAGACTTGGTTGTTCTTAATCCAAAAGGCTAAGCTTGTTTCTGTTGCTATGAGTAGGAAAAAAAATTTTTTTAAAGAAACGGAGGCATCCTAGCATTCGTTCCTAGGGTTGGAATCACAGATGAATTTGGAGAAGGACAGTGTGCAAGCTTTGAGCAATCTTGGTGCCTTACTAGGCATATACATGCTGCTGAAAACTAGGTTTTGGAAATAGCTTTTGCCCTATGTAGGCTATTGTGGAGAAGGATGGAAACAGCTGTGCGTGCAGGCCCCAGAGACAGCTGGGAAAGAGCAGAGTCCAAATGTCATCACCCATCTACTTAGCTAGGACACATGTATCAGAGAAAGGGACTGTCTGGTGGAACAGAAAGCTCCAACACACCTCACTGCAGTGCAGTGGAGCACCAGACTCTGGAAGTTTATAAGCAGCCTGCTGCTAATTTCTAGCTCAAATTTTGTCACCTGCTCTTGGCAGAGAAGAAGTCAGCTTGTTTTTCATGTGCATTAATACAGCATTAGTGAACTGTTTAGAAATGTGAGTCTATTGTGAGGGGAAGTTGCAAATGATAGATTAAGAGAGCCCCTGGGCAGCTTTACAAACTGACAGAGAATGCAAAAGGGCACACCAAGGAAGCAGAGAAACGCTTTGCAGAGAGGCAGAAAAGAAGCAAATATCTTGCCCTTGTGATTATTTAGGCTGAGTGGTGCTTTGTTTATCCTAAGTGTAAGCTGAGGACAAAGTAATATGGCCTCAGCTAAGAAGAATAATTATACAATTTCTACATTTCCTTGCAAATAGACAAGAGCTGAGAAGTGAGTTATTTTCTAAGTGTCAAATTGAAGCAACATCCTTTTCCTCAACAGAGGCACTCCAAACGGCATCTGCAAGAATTTCTGAAATTACCACCTATTATTAGTTAGCTAGTTAAAACTGAGGTCAAACAATGGAGAAAAATAAGTTTTATAGCATTTTTTAGTCAAGTGTTTTTACACCAGTGAAAGTCAGAAGCATTCAGCCATGTCCATGTAGCAGAAGAAGCAAGGTTTTTACAAAAACAAAATTTAAGAATACAATGCAGATTTTTTTCCAAGGGTGAGGTTGTCTTTTCAGAGTGTCTCCTCCTACATGCATGCAGACCAGCAACAATAACTTTTCTGTAGACTAGCAGTGGATTTTTATTCTTCGAGATCAAATTACTTGCATCCTTTTCAAGCATTCTCTGAGTTCTGTTTCTGCAACTTGATACTAACTATGCTGATTCTCCAGGAAACTGACCAAACTATCCAAGCATCTGCCTTATCCTTGCATTCATCTCAAGAGGGCTTTTAGCCAAACCAAAGACAGCAGTGAAAAAACATGATCATTATGTGGTAAATACAACTTAGCAACTAAATGTCCCAATTATTATCTACTGCAAAACCACTGTGGAGAGGTTATGTATTGTTGGGGGTGGGGATAGGATTTTCAGATCTCAGGACCATGCAACGTAACTCAGCTCAGTTCAGTACTTGCGGAATAAAGGGTATTTGGGTACAGAAGCCAGAAGGGTGAACAGTCTTTCCCTGTTTGTTTCGAGTAGAGCTAAGAGTTAAAAGCAGGGCTTCAAACCTGGGATACTATGGAAACAGGAATCCACACTTCATTTGAGAAGTCATAGAAGGAAAATGGTGCAGAGTGGCCAGAATACGAAAGATCTCAAGAATGGTGAAACAACCTGGAAAGTGTCACCTCCATAGTAGATGCACAAGTGCACAAAGGGAAACAGATCATGTCAGAGAAAGCTCAGAAGGATAAAACAGTACAAGAAAACAGCAAGGGCTTACAGGAGAGTAGACTTCAAGTGCAATAAAGGGTCCTACCAATACTCAGAGAAATAAGGAAATGCATCAGAAGACCAGCATGGAACTCATGATAGTGCACCAGTGCAAAAGGTCAACATACCTTGCAAGGCAGGGAGCAGGGACAGGCTGCAAAGGCAAGATCTGTGATCATTATTTGGGCATTCACAGCTGGTGTTAGGAAAGCTACAGATAAGCAGCTGAGACTGACAAGGGAGTCAAGAGCATAGGAAGACTTTCTACCATTACACAAACAGTAAAAAACTGAATTAAGTCAGCGAACCACTGGGCTCAGTGAGGCCTTCTGAGGAAGGCTTGCATGCTGGAGCTTTGAGGTACCTGACAACACCACGTTGCCTTCAGGAAAGGGGTGGCAGGGACAGGTGCTTCGCAGCAGTGTCTAGCAAGGTGGTGAGAAACAATGTGCTCAGACTTCTCTCTCCTGAGTGCAGCTGCACAGTGGAAAAGGTTGCCCAGGAAGGCTACAGTGTCATCTCCATCCTTGAAGGCTCCCAGATACAACTAGAAAAGCCTGAGCAACCTCATCTAACCCTAGACTTGAACGTGCTCCAAGCAAGGCCTGGACTAGCAACATCACAAAGTCCTTTCCAATCTGAATTGTTCTGTGAAGTAAGAAGCTTCTATTGCACAGGGGTGGCAGTCTTTGAGAGCATCATGCTTGAGTGTACTCCAGCATGTCAAGGTTAGTTTTCTTTTGGGCCGTAACAGGGAAGCGTCAGATAACTGTAGATATGAGATTGTTTTAGAGTCCATTATCTGGCTACCTGAAGTCACTCTCCAGGATCTTACAAAACATTTATGTACTAGGATTATTCTTTTACTATGTTCCACAATACAAAATTTGTCCAGTGAACAGATGAAAGAAACAGACTGTGTTTGACCTATATGACAACTTTAGGAGGTGCATTTCCAATACATTTTATATGCTCTAATTATTTTGGTATTTTTAAAAAACTTATAGTAATACGTGGTGCCAACAATGCTTATTTAGTATACTAGTTGTGAAAATAGACCTCTTTATTATCTCCTAGACTTTGCGCTCCAAAAGGAATAAGAAGGTGTGAGTGATCCTAATAATTGAGATAACATTCACACAGAGCAAGGGACTGGACCAAATGAGTATCCCTACTACCATTACCACGATCCCTCACCCCCTATCATTATGTGATGCTTGATTAAGTACTAATATATATATCTATAGTATAGTGTATATATATATATATATATAGCTTTTTTTTTTTTTTCTTCTTACATATCTTATTTTCTCTGGTAGGGAATTGTAACAGTAGAAACTGATGTAGTTAAAGGTACTGCATGGAACATATACAGGTGCATCCCTTCACTATCTCTCAATGTCTTCTACTCACCTTTGTGGAGTTCTAGGTATATATACAGGCAAGGGTTTTGTTAGATTTTTTGGAAGCTCCTGTGTGATTCAGTGGCTAGAATCTCACTCAATAAGATGCCCAAGTTATTTGGAAGCTTTCAGAAACTCTTGCCTGCGGGTAGTATTACCCTCACTGTTTCATTGTCACCTTCCTTCCCATATGTAGGTCTGTATTTTTTTCTCCATGAAATTAAATATTAAGATGTCTGAGTAAATGGTCTTTTGCTCTTTTTATGATACAATTTGTGCAAGGCTTTAATTTTACAATCATATAATGGGTTGGAAGGGACCCAAGGGATCATTAAGTTTCAATCCCCCTGCCACAGGCAGGGCCACCAACCTCAGAAGTGCATCTTCTGTCATATATTGGTATATTGTTGGATATTCTATTTATTTCAGTTGCTTAGAATGTGTACTTTAATCATGATTTGTATGAATATTAGCTTAAAAAATGATGTTTTAACAATTTCTGAGTTTTTATGTGCTGTTCACACTTCTTTATTTTACAAACCAGAAAAGGTTTGTTTTCCCTACCCTGCCGAGATCAGGAAATGATGTTTTACCCAGTTTCCACTGGGGAAATCAAGGCTTCATGCACTCAAGACAGAGGGATTATCCTATGAAAACAAAAATAAAGATGACTGTATGGCCCACTAAACTGATCTCGTGATAGAAATTACCCAAATGGCCACATGGCATGTCTTGTTACCTGGGTCTTGCAGAAAAGCTGAATCCCAGCTTCCTTTTCTCCCTTTTAAAGCCTTCCTTGTCCCAGAGGAAGAGACAACTTCTCCTTTAGCAGATGCCAGTATTAACTGAGGCCCTTCCCATGAATGCATGTGCATGCAACAGAAAGGCAACATACAGACCTTTGCCTTTACTGGTCACAAACTGCTACCCAGCCTTCTGCCTCTCCCAACCAACTGAGCTTTCACAGCTCTGCTGGGTTTCTTCATCCTCAAGCCAACAGAAACGTAAGCACCTGAATCTGCTGGCAGGCTGAACAGCCTCAGTGCCTTCCCTTCTGCCTCTGCTTCTCAGAAGGCAGTTTCAGGGAGTTCACCTAGCAGAGGCTGGAGCCCTTGGATACAAAGCCCATTGGATCATAGTCAGACCTCTTACTACTCCTGTGACGCTGCTAGTGACCAAGCAGCTGCTGAAACATGTACAGGACACAGAGGTGACTTTCCCTTCCTGTTGCTGTTGTCACATTCAACCTCAGAAATAACACAGTGTTGAGACCAACATTCTCACTTCTTAGGTTAAATGTCATAATATCCAGTGTCTCTCTGTGCCAGCTTTTTGACAGGACAGTCCCACAACAAACAAGCAATCTCTACTTTCATATCAATTCACCTTATAGAACAACAGTGAATCCCTCACTTTCCTTGTTATTTGACACTTCAGAAAGAAGAAATTAATGAAAAAAAAATGATTCAATCTGTCTGGCATTCTTGCACGATCTTGTGAAAATCACTTAATCCTTCATAGCTTCTTAACTCTTCTTTCTTATATTGTCTTCACAGTTATTTAACAAAAAGAGAATTGAGTAGAAGATTCCTTGTTTGAGTTTTACAAGGCTATTTCTGGCTTTAGAGATTTTAAGCCACTCATAACAACTATTTTGTTCACAGTATAGGTTGTGCATTCCTAAAAGCACTTCCCCAAAGTATAAGCACCATAAGTTTCATCACTGTAGTAACTTCTATAATTGTAGGTTGAATCTTGCTGTTCAGACAGTGATGGGAATTTCTTGAGGGATTTGTGCAAGCCTCAACACTCATGTTCATCACTTAGTTGGGACAAACAGCACTGTGACAGCATAGTGTTTTAACACACTGGTCATTTCAAAAGAACAGTGTGCAATTGCACCAATGCAAGTTCTTTGCATAGCTTGGTCAGCATGACCTCAAGCAGAAATTGAAGCTTTAGTGTTGTTTAAAGGCTAAAGACATATCTTTTCTGACTCCCTGTGGATTCAGTGATGGCAGCAGGACTCCAATGCTGTTGGAGAGTTGTTCATTAAAACTTTCTATATTTAAGCAAAAACATGTCTTTAATTTGTCTCAAGTAGTACAATATAAAATCCCCAGCAGTGCACAACAGAGTGGGGGAGCAGATTATGTGGAAGAGGAAAAACTTCTCTTCAGCCAGCTGCAAAGACACCTCCAAAAGCTTTCTGTGGGCATAGTGTCATCCAGAGAGCTTCAAATTAACTCAGTGAACACAGACACGAAGAACTCACAGCCAAGGCTGAGTATTATTCCAGTATCTCATCTGTTCTCATGCACTGGTTATGATGTCCTTTGTGATTTGCCTATCCAAACGTCCAAGCTACATTGTTCTGGAGTCCCTTAAATTATTACAATTACCAGTCTATCTGATATTTCCAGAGCCACCTTATGCCAGGTTGGGTATTTTTTGTTTTGTTTTGTTTTGTTGCATCCACACAAACAGTAAAGCCCAAACAGAGGTTTATTCCTAACACTGATGAAACGCAGAAGTGTAGTAAGAAAAAGAGTCAAAGCTCCAACAGGCTTTGAACAGCTCTTGAGAAACACTGTACTTTTTGCACAGAGCAGAGAAAATCAACCTACCTATTAGTGGGACTGAATCAGAAGTTGCAGGCATGATCTCAGCCACAAGCAGCATGAATACAGTCAGGGAAAGCAGAACAGTGATACCTGCAGGGAGTGAACATGGAGAGGAGAGATGAGGAACATGATTGCTGCATCTCCTCCTCTGATGTCTTTGCTGTTAAATGTAACTTTAAAGCGAAGACAAATCCATGAATTCATGCTTGTCAGGGTAGGTGAGAACGTCTACCAAGTGAGAGCATCTTTGGATATATCTTTATCTGCTCTCTTTCCAATTCTCAATTGCACCCAAGCCTTTGCTTCTCTCAAAGTAAAGGAGATTCTTTGCTGCTCAGTGAAATGGAACTTGCAGAATGGATAAAATACACTGCTCTTGCCAAACAGAGCTTACAAAAAACCCAGACAACTGTTCAAGATGAGGAGAGACTTGTTTCAACTATTACATGTTATATAACATTCTCCATAGAGCTGTAGCCTGTTACAAAAGTAACTGTGTTATTTTGTTCTCTCTGGAAAGGCTGTTTGCGAAATCTAGCTGCCCTGTGCTGAGAACTTGCCATCTATTTCACGTGTTCAGTGCATGAATATTACACTCTCTTTTTGTGCTTTAACTCAAATAATTCTCCTTGTCTGCATCCTGTTTTTCACAGTCAGAAGTCATATCCCTCATTCTGCTTAGGAACAGAATGACAGAGGGGATGAAGAACTACCATTGCTTCTTCTGCCAGTGACAAGTTCTACTTCATCTGAGAGTAGAATCCAAAGTATTTAGAACTGTATGTGTGAATCCTATACATAAACTTTTACTCCTGTTTCTGCAACTAAACTAGTGCTTCTGTTGCTCATCCAGGGAAATCTTCATTCATCAAAAACCATGAGCTATTATTTGCCATTTTATGGGAAGTACACAAGAAATAAATGAATTCTTTAGCACTTACCTAAAGAAATCTTCTCTCCTGAATCAGCAGGCAAAAGGAAAACAAGCAGTGCCAAGCCAGATATGAGAACACAGGGAATCAGTAGGTTCAAGCCATAGTAGAGAGTGCGTCGGCGCATGGTGATGGTGTATGTCACGTCTGGATATGGTTCTTTACAGCATTCATAGTACAACTCATTTCTCTTTCCTGGAACACCTGCAGAAAGGGAGATCAGAGTAGTGGGCAGCAGCACAGGACTGCCCATCATCCACTGCCCAGATAGCCTCTCACTGGCATTGAAAGGACCCCCAGAGATCCTCCAGTCACTCGCTCTGCCATAAGCAGATCCAACCCCTGCTACCACCTGTTGCTTCTATTTTCTCCATCAGGCTTTAAGCAAGTGATGGGATGAGGAAAAGGAAACAAGAAAGCTCCTGTGCTTGCTAGAAACAGGAGCTAGTGTGTGGTAAAGGCCAGCTGGATCTACCTCCAGACATCCAAGCCCCAGACAGCAGCAGGGAACTTGTCTGGCTCTTAAAGCTGTCAGCAAGGAGAAAGTATTTCCCCACCTCTCCATGTGGTCTCTTATTGTTCCATGCATCCAGGCATGGAATAGAAGATGCATTGAAGTGTCCTGTGGCAAGTGAGAAGGGAGAAAAGAAATACCTAAATCAGCTACAAGGCAAAAGTCATTTTCTAACACTTGTAGCCACTAATGCACGTATGGCTGGATAGATTTAATGAGACCAGGGACAACATGTCTCAGCTCAGTGTTTTTTGAAAGCTGAAATACATCATTACAGGATTAAATCAGCTAAGGCTGACTTCAAAGATCTCAGTGTCTTCAGGAACATCTGAATTGACGGTGCAAGTTGCCTGCTGTTCCTAATCCAACTTCTGTGTTTTCTAGTACTTGCATTCATACTTTCTGGATCATTAGAACATGGATCAGTCAAAGAAGCTCATCTGATCCAGTTCAAAACCAGTCTCAGCAACCCAGCCTCAAAACAGGAAGATCTGCAAACAGAGGCCAGAGGCTAGCACAGCTAAACATGACTTCTGGCTTCCTGCAAGCTAGGGAATGATTGCTAGCTTCTGATGTTATGCACACTGGCCCATGCATTAGATAGCTTTCGAAAGCTGCTAAATCAAGCTTATATTCTGTCATGTCTGAGGGTTTGGATAGATTGTTATACAACATGGTTGTTCTGTAGGGTTGGCAATGGTGACGTAGTTGCAGTAGAGTGCCCAAGAGGCTGTATGGCAGGGACTGCGGCAGGACACGTAATGGCCAGATGGAAGAGCTTAGTACCTCGCATGTTTCATGCCACCACTCTTTTTCTGTGTTACTGTACACAAGGTACAGAAGGTACAGTGATATGTAAATGTTGACAGGAGAAAAACAAGTCTCCATAAAGGTTTGACCAGAGTATTACCGAACACTTTCACCAAATGAGCTGATTAAGGAACAGTTCTGTCCAAAGGCAAGTAAAACTGAGGCCAGTCACTCCACCAGACATGCAAATTTATTGAACAGAAATGACCACTGTATCAAAGCACTTGAAAGTTAGAAATGCTCTGGAATGAACTGACTTTAGATGGACTTTCCTATGAAGTCCTCCAGCACTCCTGAATACTGATTATATTTCTTATTTTATTCTCAGATGCCCTGAATGGCATATTCAGCTGTTCTGGGTTAGTTATTTCCTTGATCAAATACCCAGACTAGAAAAAAAAAAAAAAAAAAAAAAAAAAAAGGCTGCAAGTTACCATTAATGTGGTCTAAACTCTGCCCATTTCCATAACTTGACTTCTGATTTACACCTACTTAAATGAGTTCAAAATAATTCACTAGAAGCTAGCTATGAATAACTAATTCTGGACAGAAGTTCCTCATTTAAAAATACAATCCTGAAACACAGAAAAGGAGATACACTAAGCTGCAATCATTTCCAGATGTTACAAACTGTTAGAGGTTTTGATGGTTTTAGGATGATCTCTGTAAAAGCTAATTCCAGTTTTGCTGAAATACCATTTTTTACACCAATCAATTCTTGAGTGATGTGTTTGAGTAGATGTGACAGTAGCGTTCAGTGTGTCTGCATAAGACACATCTAAGTACAGTTCTGACAAACTGCTCAGATGCATCAGCACCACTAGATTTCATTTGTGCACTTAGATTTAGGCAGTTGCTTCAGAACACAGTGTTTTCAGACACATTTCAAAGAATGCACTTGCAAAGTTGTTTTTGATCTGCAATTTTTTTCTTCTTTTTTTCATGTAAAAGGTTTTACATGAAAACTTTTCATATCTGTATTTCAAATACAGACTTCAATATTTAGTAACTTCTACATATTTGGGCTCTGCCTTTGAAAATTAGAATATTGAAAAAATTTAGGCAAGTCAATTTACCCACTAAATCCCACTCTCCATTTGAGATGTAGTTGGAAATATCAGCCTCAAGCATCTGCAGGTCAATCAGCCAACCACTGTGAGTCCAAGAGCCAAACTTCAAATCACACTTCTGCACATCAAAAGGGAACCAGCGGACATCAATGTAACATGTGCTCTTCAAAATGCCTGTGGATAAAAATCAACCAGAATCAAATGTGTGCAGGATTCACCTCCACCCTTAACTTGACTGACTGTGAGCAACTTTCTTCTCCAAAAGCTTGCATGACATAGTCATGGTGTAACCAAACAGCAAGCAGTGATGAAAGATGCTAGCATAAGTGCCTTCCTGGGACATTGGTGAAGATCCTCCCTTCTTCACTGCATCCTTCAGGTAGATTGTCCAGAACACAGCGGCTATGTGAGAGCTGCTCTCCCTGTCTCTTGGTCTGGCTGGACCAAGGATCACATCCAGATCCAGATTTTACTCTGCATGTTTCTAATCCACTTTCTTCATTGAATATTAGGTAATAGAAGATGTTAGGATTTGTTGCATGCCGTTGCATATTGTAAAGCTACTGTTTAATTTTGGTTTATTTCTTTATTTGTATTCAGCTGAAACAAGAGATTAAACTAGGGAATGCTCCAGACCTTGGGAGCCCCAAGCTGCAGTTGCAACATTTTCCCAGCTGTCCAGGAGAAAAGAGAGCCTAGAGCAGGGGGAAGATGATCTATCTACACAGCCCATATCACAAGAAGCTGGTGGCAAAGCAGAGGTCATCCCTACAAACCTTCACCTCTGCAGGCCTGAGGCTACGCAGTTTTCACTTTAGCTCTCCAGCTTCCCTGAGCAGACCAGCACAAAGGTACGCTGTGATGGAGAAGCAGTTTCTGATTCGATGGAAAGTTACCTCCAATGCTATGCTAAGATGACCTGCTTGCAGTAATTGTTTCTGTGTGCTCCCTAAAATACCAGCTAATGTGAATCTTAGCTCTTAAACACCTAACAAATTTGTGTTTGCTGTAAGTGCTCAGGTTGTGCCTTTTGAATATAAAATCCCCCAAACTGAGATCATGTGCTAGTTTCTTTCTGTTGCTGTAAAAGCTGGGGACATTGTGGCTTAATGGTGTGGTGTGTGCATTTCTCTGCACAAAAACTGACACCCAGCTGGATTCCATCCATTTGCTCTGTTACCTTCTGGTAGATCTGCCTCCCACTGTCACGGCCATTTTCGGGTTGGTTACATTGGGTGTTTTCTCCCAGATTCTCCTCAATCTTGGCTCTGCTACCTTCCTTCACAACAGACAGCTGTCCCCTCCTTGTCCTCTCTCTCTGCTCCTCCATTGAGCCATGTATAGCAGAGCTTGTTTCTCTAATGGAGAGCATCAGTGAGCACAGCCTGCTCGCAGAGTCATGGGAAATAAAACTTTAATGAAGCCTTGGAAACACCATCTTTTTGCCTCTTCTGTGTTTTTCAATGTCCTGATTAATCTGGCTGCTTCTGTGATACTTGTTGCATTAAGTAGGCTGATTATCAACATTTGCCTTCTAAAATGGATTGGGCAAAGCAGTTTAGCAGCAGTTAAACTTCTGTAAGAAATTTGATTTTTATGCTTTGCATGAGACATTTCCTTTACTTCTTATTCTCTCTTTTCTACTTCCAATTCTTCATCACAGAGTTTGTAGCTCACTGCAGATGTACTCTGCATGTGTGGTATGTCTTCTGCCCTCTTAGATGAAAACAAACTAGTAGAGCATCAGATCTGCCTATAAATGCACATTCTCCATTGCCTACCTGTACTGAACCAGTAGGGACAGGGAAGGCTCTGTTCTAGTTCATGGTTGATTTTACTCCTATCAACTGTTGCTCTCTGGAGAGCAAACATTCCCATGGGTCTGTCCATGAAAAAAACAAAAATGCCTTAAAAGGTCTCAAAGGTAGGGATCAACAGAAGATCAACTATCAGGGAATACCCACTTTTATCTTGGTGGCTCCTATGGTTGTGCTTGGCATTAATATTCCAGCGTATGGCACAAAGACTGGACATTTCTTTTCCATCACAGGCTGTGATGAAGGGGATAGCTTGTGTGTTTGCTGTAGGTCCTGGCTGCTTGGACACTGAATCAGCAGTATAGATGGCCCTATGGACACTGAATCAGCAGTACAGTTGGAAAGCAGAATGTAGTTTGGGTCTGGCTCAACAGGGCTGGTCTCAGTTCATCTTTTCTTGATGAACTCATGGAGATGGAGGTTCAGGCTCATAAAGTGCGCTGCAGAGAGACTGCTGCTCCTGGTTACCTCCTGTTGTCATACTTCCCTTCAGTCTCAAGAAAGAACTAATTGGTTTGCATAAGAAACTTTGTGAAAACACGATGTGAGGTACCCAATACCTTGCCTAGATAACTCAGGTGGACCTCTGAGTGATCAAACTACTTAGCAGATTCATGAAGTGGAAATATGCTACCTGTCATGGAGCTATATTACTTAGTGGATCTGTCTCACAATAAAGTTACATATCCTGCAAAATTGCTGTGGACTGCTTCTAAATATTTGATTTCATCTATGAATGAAAACTGCTTACAGTTATTCAAAGATATACATTGAGCAAACAAACACAGTCTGCATCCTACCTGGAGGAATATATTGGCAGGATCCAGAGTAATTCACCAGCACATTTGTGTGAAATGTTGCATCGAATCTTTCATCCGCACTAGAGCACAGCACAAACAAAACAAAGGAAAGAAAAAGCAAGCTGATGTTTAAGGTGTAGCAACTTTCAACAGAAAAAAAAAAAAACAAAAAAACCTCTTTTGTGATGTCTGAATCAAGGTCTGGCTTATGCCCGGGTGAAGAGCCCAGTACCTTTTTTTCTAATAGACACTACTGGCCTGCAACCCAGAAGTGCCAATGGCTTGCTGTAATGTCCTCAGAGGAGCAAGATGTGGGGCTGTTAGATGTCTTGGGGCAAAGGCTGAATGGAAAGGAGCAGAAAAGGAGCAGAAGTATTACAGTTTTTGAAGTTTTAAGGAAGTTTCAAAGTCTGAATAGTTGGCAGGATGAGGCTTATCTAGGGCTGCTGTCAAAATCAGGCAGCTCACAGTGTAACTCAATTTTTTACCTAAATATCTGTTTTAAGAGCAATGGTGCCCTGAGGTAATAATCATTCTGTCTCTTAGGATGCTTAGGGGCCAAAAGTTTGCTTCAGGCAATGGAGGGAGGTGCTGCAGAGAAACAAGAATTCATTTAGGGTTCCAGTGGTTCTGAGAAAAAGAAGGAAATAATAACCTGAGCAAGAATACTGTTTGTGTTTGCTGTAAGTGCTCAGGTTGTACCTTTTGAAGATAAAATCCCCCAAAGTGAGATCATGTGGGGGCATGAAGCAGGCATGGGGGAGTGTTCCAGTTTAAATACAGAAGGATTCCCATGTTGGTTTCTTGCCTATCACGACTATGTGCAGGTCCATGTTGCATGGCTCTCCCATCTCACACACCCTGTCTTGCCACCAATCATGGAAAATTCCAATCTCCATTCATCCTTTGGCTTCTTCCTTGTTCGTGTCTGAGGAAGGTGGACACAGTGCCAGAAAGCTGAAAGTAATTTTCTGTCATGGGTGCTCCTGATATAAGGGGGGGAAAACAAATGCTGGAGAAGACCACCACACACCCGCAACCTGCTCTCATGTCAAAGGGTGAAGAACAATGTCCTCTGCATCAGGATCCTCTACATCAGGGCTTGAAAATCAAGGACTGAACACTGGAAACATGGGAGCAGGACTGACTGACTCAGGAGGAACATAAATATCAACAGAAATCAATGGGGATAAAAGTGAAAAGACTACGGCCATAACACAAAAGGCCACAAGAAAGGCTGTCTTAATAGAAAAAAGAAAACAAGGGAAAGACAAAGGGTGAGGAAGACTCGCTGCTTGCTGTGAAAGGAAAGGAAACAACAGGGTACAGGGAGCTGCAATGTCCTGTACCTTCTGCGCTTCACTCTTCAGGAACTGTGGCTCACCACAACTAACTCTCACACAGTGGTCAGAGTCCAAGGCAGGAGAAGAAAGGAGAGCATTAAAGAAGTGTAGAAAAAGACAGGCTCCAGTTGGCAGCACTGATGAAATTTACTCCTGAGTACTGAAGGTGACGAAAATACTCTCTGAAGCATTAATAATTATTTGTGGGAGTTTGGGGACTACAGGACAGGGCTCAGTGAATTAGACAAGTTCAAAGAGAATTCTGATTTGTTTTTTCTTTTTCTGTAAAAAGGTGAAATTATAGATACATCATCCTAGCTTCAAAGATAATGAAGTAAAAACAGCTGACACGGATTTGTCAAGGGCCAACTGCATGAAATCAATCTAATTTTCTTACTGAATAATTCAATAAGAGGAAGTAGAAGACATATCTGAACCTCAGAAAGCCCTTCCTGTGACATATTCTTATAAACAAACTGAAATAATATAGGCCAGATAATATGCATCATTTTTGGAGATTGAAAATTAATAAAGAAACTGTAAGCAGTAAAGTTGCAGTAAAGAATAGCACCTGAACAATTTTCAGGGCACTTCAAACCTCCTTCAGGTATCTTATAGTGGGTGCTTGGAAGGGAAAACAGCAGAAACCAGAAGGAAACCCAACCCAGACAACTAGATTATGTTTAAAACTGACTGAGAAGGACAGGTCAGTGAAAATCTTGCAAGGACAAAGGACAAAATAAGCCTAAAAATAAGACATTTGAGCAAAAGTAGAACCCCTTCCTCCCAGAAAGCAATAAAAAATAGTCTGTATACAGAACTGCCACTCAATTCAACAGTGCAAAAGTGCTAACTAGAGTGCTGGACTCCATAATGGAGAAGAAAAAAATGGGTTCTAGAGGTTTTGGGGAGCTAAGGAATGATGAAAAGGTGGGGTAATGGAGAGTACGCAAAGAAACAGATTATTTATTTCAAGCAGGAAGACTATGGCACAAGCAATTTTCCAGCAGAGGTATGGTAATTATAAGGAGAATATGGTTGTTTTCACATTCACTGGGAAAAGAGAAAGAAGACATCTATAAAACTACAGAAAGCATGACTTAGAGTGACTACTAGAAAATCTATTAACTTGCATTTGTTTGCTTTTATATTTTTTCCAAGAGTAGCGGACAAAACCTTAGAATATCAGAGCAGCATGGTTGTTTACCAGCATCTAGTGCTCTAGTTCTAGGCTCCAACTGCCAATTGTGCATATTGCTTACCTGTTATAGAGAAGAATGTCAGGTACCCAAATCTGGTCGGCTGGAAATCGCAAGTTCTGCACACCCGGATATTCGTACTGATCCCAAGACAAGTAAATATCAAGCCAGTACTGTTGGAAAATACATACATCAGATTATACAAGCTGGTAGAGATCTTTTAAGCAATTTGGAATATTATGGGAGCAGAATGGATATTATCAGTAGTGATAGCAGTAGTATGATAATTGTTTAATGCTAGGCTTTAATTATTAAGAACTGTTGGCATACAGAGAGAGGAATTTGCAGGTTGATGACTCAGTGTTGTTAGCTGCTGTATTTAATGCAGTGCCTTGCCACTCCACTCTGAGACATGAAGCCAGACATCTCAAATAATTTAAGAAAGGCTCAGGAACAACTTTTGTGCTGAAAGTGACTTACAGAAAAATGCTATGGTAGGATTGCAAGAGTGTTACTGGTGCTATAGCTGAAGACACTCTCTGCTAAGAACAAGATACATGCAGGCTCTGCTGTGTTGATACCATAATACCCTATGTTGGTTTGGTTTAGTTTTTGCAATAGAAAAAAACTCATTCCTGCTTCAAATCCCAACAGACATCAGTGAAATAAACAACCTATTCAGTTGCACCCATTAACTTGACATAGTATTTAACTGCTCAAGTCAAAGCAGAATTAGCTCAATCATTCAAGTCTCCCAAGGTTTTTCCTGCAGAGCTGCATCTTTGCTGAGCACAAGCCATTAAGGAGATCAGTTTATGCTCCATAAAAATAGATCATATCTCTCACCACACAGCCAGCAGCAAATGTGGTAGGAAGTTCCCTCCACCAAAGCCCTAAGTGAAGATCAGCTTTGCTTATCCTGCATGACCAGTTCTGGTCACTCTTCAGCAGGAGCAAGCTGCAGGAGAAGGGAGGAGGTGTGTTTATGCATGAGATTTTTAAGGTAAAAGGGTAGGCAGTGTTCCAAGGAAGCTGTCCCACCAAGGAGCTTGGGCACTGTTGATGGCAAACCACTGCACAGCTGAATGCAGTTCTCTGCATTTGGGGTGCATGATAGAGTGCCCTGCATTTTCAAGGGATACCCCAGCTCCCAATTATAGACATCTCAGAAGCTATGAGAGCAGGACAGCCAGGTCTAATGAGGTGCCTGGCTCCTTCACTACAAGAGCCCAGCTCTACTGTTGGAGGGGCCCTGAACCTCTTGAAGAGTCTCCACCCAAAATGGGAGCCTTGCTTTGAGCTGTCTGTTACAAGATACCTATGCCCATCGGCCTAACAGTGTGGTTAGTATTACTTCCTAAGGTCTGCTCAGAGGGTAAATGAAGTCTCCTGTTGTTTTCACTGCTAAAAGGAGCACTAGAAAAATGTCAGAGACAAGTTAAAAGGCAGCAACCTTGCTTTCCAGCTAAGAAATCACATTCGGTAGTTCGCTATTAGGAAGGTTTTTTTAATCTTTATTCTTACAGGTTACTCACCATTTGCAGCCAAGCGTTTGTAATCAACACCTGATTCTTCTCATCCTTTGACAAGGAAAAGAAAGAGAACAAGAAATTAGACTCATGGATTACAGGTGGAAGACTTCCTTTGAAAACCCACTTCTTGGGTTAAATAAACACAAAGTTTTTGGAGTAGATTGTGAGCTCAGTGCAAAATTATTTAACTGCATTACAT
The DNA here is from genome assembly GCF_019232065.1 of Centrocercus urophasianus. Taxonomy (NCBI): domain Eukaryota; kingdom Metazoa; phylum Chordata; class Aves; order Galliformes; family Phasianidae; genus Centrocercus; species Centrocercus urophasianus. The sequence continues at coordinate 20,923,092 of NW_024884767.1, read as the reverse complement.
AACCGAGACAATAATGGCTCTTTTCTACCTTTTGAAACTACAGACCTCCTGAAATTTTCATAACTGATCAACATCAGAAGAAAACAGGCAATGACTGTTATTTTGCTGGAGACCATTGGATTGCTTACCAAATACATAAAATTTTTCTTTTGTCTAACTGGGCAAAACAAGATATTTCTAGTACGATACAACATGTGGTAATTTGAGTGAGTTTATATCATATTTACTGCCTCTGCAAAACAGGAGAAGTGCTCTTTCTTTGGAGTCTTGGCAGTCTACAGCTTAGCTCAGGCTGAATTGGAAGGACTGGGCTTGTGGAAATGCTAACACATGACAGCAAGACACAGAAAGGGAGCTCAAGAGATACCTGTGCGGAGCAGTGGATCTGTATGTTCAGACACTAGCGTAGATGCTACAGGGAACCAGCTCTGACTCATGACAGAAATGAAGAAGCCTCGTTAGGGGGCTACAGTTTGCCCACTTTGCTGCAGCCAGCCTGCAGGTACAGGATCCTGTGGTGTCATCACCATAGCAGATACGGAGAAGCAGTTCCTTACTCAGATCCACACCTGTGCTTTGCACAGCTCCAGATACCACCACAGGTATGTACTTGCCAAGAGCTGAGAATGAGGTACTCAGTATTGTTGGCCCACCGTATACCCAGTTATTTCCAGCTTGGGCTCAGCTGGATCCTGAAGTAGGGTGTGAGGCTGTAGTAAGTCCGACTGATGCAGCCATTTTCCAAGGAAACCATATTCCTGGCCAAAAGGTATACCAGAAAGTAGCATTTTCCCCCTCTGCTTCAAATCAGCTCTCTTGGGCATGCGTTGGAAGGAACAGCTATGGCCTGACCCAGGTGATTCCAATACTTTCAATGTGTGCTCTCCCAGGCTGTCACAACCTACAGTGCGTTAACTTGCCTCCCCTTTCTACAGTTAGGGATCATAGAGTATGCTGAGTTGGAAGGAAACCGCAAGAATCACAGAGTCCAGATCCTGACTCCACACAGAACCACCCAAAATCTAAACCCTATGTCTGAGAGTGGCATCCAAGCACTCCTTCAACTCCCTGAACTTGGGGCTGTGCCTATTTGGGCAGTCCGTTCCATGCCCACCTCCCTGTGCTGCAGCCCCTTTCCCTGACCCCCAGCTGCCCTCCCCTGACGCAGCTCCATGCCGTTCCCTCGGGCCCTGTCGCTGTCACACAGAGCAGAGCTCAGTGCTGCCCTTTGCTCCCTGTGAGGAGCTGCAGCTGCCATGAGGCTCCCCTCAGCTCCTCTGCTCTGCGTTGAGCACACCAAGGGACATCAACGGCTCCTCATGCATCTTCCTCTCCAGACTGTTCACCATCTTCACAGCCCTTCTTTGGATGCTCTTTAATAGCTTTATGTTCTTGTACTGCAGTATGCATCCTGCACGCAGTGCTGTAGGTGAGGCCACACAGTGCTCCCCTCTCCCAGTGGCCATGCTGGGCCTGCTGCAACCCATGGTACGGTTGCCCTTTGGGCTCCAAGGAGCACTGCTGCCTCATGTTCAACTCACTGTCAGACAGAACACTGATCCCTTTCTGAGGGACTGCTCTCTAAACTCTCATTTACAAATCTGCACATAAGTCCAGGGTTTCTGCAATCCAGGTACAGAATCTGACACTTGCTCTACTTAAAACTTACATAGCTGGTGATTGCCCAGCCCTCTAATTTGCCAAAATCTCTCTGCAAGGCCTCTCAACCCTCAAGAGAGTTAATGTCATCTCTAAACTTCCTTACTATACCTTACAGTCCCATATCCAAGTCATTGGACTAAAGAGAACTTGCCCTAAAATTGAGTTCTGCAGATCCCCACTATTGACTGGTAGCCAGATTGATGTAATTGCATTTACTACAATTCTTTGAGCCCAATCTGCCAACCAATCATTCACCCATTCCTTTTTGTCTACCTTTACATTGAGCAATTTTCTTAGAGGGGTAGTGTAATAAGCAGTAACAAAAGCTTTGCCAAAATCCAGAGAGTTTATATCATCTGGCTTTCCCTGGTCAATTGAGCAAGTAACTTTGTCATAAAAGGAGATTAAGAGGGGGAGGGGCGGAGGGAGGGAGGGAGGGAGGAGCAGCCTGTTCCAGAGGAGCATAAAGGCATCATTTTATATTGGACAGGAGTATGTTGAAATTCAGGTTCCCTTTTGTACGTAGCTCTCTTGCAAAGACATTTCTAGAGAAGGACTCTGAGGAGCCAGGCCTTGCAAAGAATACATCCTGAGGCTGCCCGGAGGTGAGGCTGTGGAACTATGAATCCATACTTTAATGTGAAGGGTTCTTAAGGGAGGAGGTGTTCTTTGAGCTTTCTGGGCTAGTTGCCTGGCATTTTCAGAGCTCTGGAGTCATCAGGAGCTGTGGACTGTGTACATTTCTGAAAGACTTAAGCAAGGGAGGGACCATATTTTTCTACTACAAAGATACTTACAGATAATTATGAGAATGCATATGCCGTATGTTGTCTCAGGTGGTCACTGTCAGGTACTGTTTGGCCTAGATAAAAGCTAATTCTCCAACTTGGTTAGCACTGCAAACAGCTCTCTCAGATGTGTCAGGGATTTGTGCAAAGGAATTTAAGATAAGTCATGTAAGTGCCTTTCCTCCCAGGAGAAAACTTGACTAACCCACCACTTTGCTTTTTTTTGTACATGGTCCATGCCTCACTTGGCACTGTCAGACCTGGAGATGACCTTCCTCTGTTTTGGACAGGCTCCCAGCGCTCAGCTCTCCCTACAGCAAAGCAATGAAAGCAGTCCTGCCAAGATCCCAGGTGAGGCAGGAGATGACAAGCCCCCAGAGATGCCTTCCAGCACTCCTCTGGGTATTCTCCTGGGCTGCTCAGGCAAATCAGTTTGCTCGTGGTATTTAAAAATACTTGAAAAACTAGTTCTGTGGTCACTGGCAAGTACAACATTGTCCTCTAAATCCCTCCTTTCTTTATCTGGGTCATATTTTCTATCTTCAGCTGCAGCCCAGTTAGTCCTCTGTTTTGGAAATTTGATTATTCCTTCAGCCTCAGAGGTTTGTTTTAGAACATGTGCTAGGACATGTGAATGTTTTAGTTTGGTTTTACATTCACTGCTGTCAATTCAAAGCTTACAGTATGCGTAGGTTTGCTTTTCTTTTGCACCAGTGCCTATCAGTAGACTCTCCCTTGCCAGAGCAGCATCCAGACAAAATATGATTGCCCTCAGCCATACAATTATTTAGGTCATAATACATGGACAAAAGAATCCAAAGGCCTTCCTGGTTCAGTAGACACATCATACGGTGATGTGTAAGCTCTGTAACAAGGTCTTTGTTACAAGGTGACTAACTGAGATCATTAATCCTTGCCCTCTCACAGAGAGCATCGACTCTGCCATTGACTTATTGCAAGATATTGAGCAGAAAAATCCCAAATCGAACAGGTAATTCTTAAGACAGGAAGCTTTTTTTTAAAAATTCTGCTTATGCTCCTGATTTTGTAGGAGGGATCTGGTCAAGAAAGATTTCCATTGATTAGGAGAGTTCGAAAGTGTTTTTAGCAGAGGTATTGTTCTCTGCACTGGATTTTGATCAAGAGAATCAAAAGGAAATGGGATGGCTTTCAAAAACTTGTAGGCTCTGCCTGTGTCTGCAGCTGGCAGCCCTTTAAATTGCTAAAATACCCATCTGCCCAAAACCTTGAGATGATTAATTAAAATAGCTTTAATGTATTGAATAAATGAAAATGCTCAAAACCTGCCAGCTTGAGGAAAATGCACATTTCCCTCAAAACACTCCTTTTTAACAGTCACCACCATTAGCTCTGTGTTTCCACCAGTGATGAGCAAGAGCCTGCATGCTGCCCTCGTAACAATCTGTACCAGCAGAGGTGACCCTACTGTTGTCACCACTTCTGAAATGCACCACCCACTGCCTCACTGTGCTCACATCCACTGTCTGATCTCCAAAACATTCAGCAAGTGTCAGCAAATGTCAATGGTTGTCTTTTTTTCCACATAAGGAATTCAGTGTCACACCTTTGCTTCATCTGCACTCCCATGTCAGAGGCTCAGCCTCTACGAGCCAACATAATAAAAAAGGAAGCATTACTTTCGAAGCAGCCCTTGTATTTAAGAGCTCATAGTTGAACACTCTATCACTCCTTCTTTTCTCATTTTATTGCTGTGGGCCTCTGCTTCTATGAATAGATGTTATTTCTCGTAAGTATATTTCACCTAAGGCTGAGCCACATTTCTGTCTCTCTCCACTGATTACTCTTTGAGGTGACAGTTTTCCTGGTCCCTTGTCCTGCTTTGGCAAAGAACATGTCCTTCCCCTGGAGCAATTAGCCCAGCCTGCTTTGGCCTTTGTACTGGGTAGCAGTCTGCGACTGAACAGTCATATGGACTCTAACCACACTTCTGCCATGTTTTTTTTTCCCCACAAGAAGAGATGCATGATACTCCTCTCAGTGGGGAGGAAACTCTGTGGCTCACATTGTTGGTGACTGAGTCCCACAGATCCGTGCAATACTGGCTTTCTTTCCCATTGTTACCAATTCATACTGCTGCTGCAGGGAAGAAAGGCCACGTAATGCAAGCTTGTTTGCATCGTACATGCAGCATGGCCTTCAGCTACAGACTGTGGCTGTCGGTGCATCCCTTGGGAAACATTTTTTTTCTGCAATGCAGCCACTCAGCAGTGCCTGAAGACCGGAACGACTGGAAGAGTGCCATGTAATAGTTTCCAACATTGTTTTTGACCCTGTTTGGCCTCAAGCTCTTCAGCAGAAACCTGCACATTCCAAAGACCACATCCCCATGCTGGGAGGAGCTTTGTTCCACTGTTTCACAGATGTTTCCACAAAGGTGTGTACTGGGATCAATGATCTTTAACATCTTCATCACTGACATTGACAGTGGAATCAAATGCACCCTCAGCAAGTTTGTGGATACCAAACTGTGTGGTGCAATCAGAATACCCTAGGGATGGGGTGCTATCCAGAGAGATCCAGACAGACTTGAGCAATGGACTCAAGAGAACCTCATGAGATTCAGCAAACCCAAGTGCAAGGTCTGCACCTGAATTGTGGCAACTCACACTATTAGTACAAGCTGGGTGATGTAAGCATGGAGCACAGCCCCTTGAGAAGGACCTGAGGGTACTGATGGACGGCAGCTGGACACGAGCCAAAAATGTGCCAACTACATCCTGGGCTGCATCAAAAATGGTGTGGAGAGCAGGTCAAGGGAGGTGATTCTGCCCCTAACTGCTCTGTGCTGGTGAGAGCTCACCTGCAGTACTGCATCCAGATGTGGAGTCTTAGTACAGGAGAGATGTGGACCTGTTGGAGCGTATCCAGAGGAGGGCCACAAAAATGATCCCGGGTGAAACACCTCTCTTATAAGGACAGACTGTGAGAACTGGGGCTGTTCAGCTTGGAGAAGAGAAGCCTTCAAGAAGACCCAATAGCAGACTTTCAGTATCTAAAGGGGGCTATAAGAAGGAATAGGACAGACTCTTTAGCAGGATAAGGGAAATGGTTTCAAACTAAAAGAGGTGAGATTTAGTTTGGACATAAGCAAAAAGTTTTTTTACCGTAAGGGTAGTGATGCACTGGAATAGATTACCCAAAGAGGTGGTAGATGCCCCATCTCTGGAGACATTCAAGCCCAGGCTGGATGGAGCTCTGAGTACCTGATTGAGCTGTAGATATCCCTGTTCATTGCAGAGCAGTTGGGCAAGATGACTTTTAAGGGTCCCTTCCAGCTCAAACAATTCTATGATTTTGTCTCTGTCAGAAGCCCCAAGAGCTAGGATAACAGGTTTCATTTGTCTTTCCAGCACAGGATTGCTCTGTAATTGACAAGTTGGATGAACTGATGTATATGCCCAGTTACTGGGGGAAAGTATGTTATGTCACAGTCTAAAAGCAGACACTCCTTCACTGAAATTCCAAGCCATCCACATACAGCAGTAGGTGTTTTGCATATTCTCCAGGGTGGGTTTCTCATCCTGAAATAGCCTTCCATGTATTTTGTGCTCTGTTGGCATATGTTCCAATAAACATGACTAGACAGGAATTGTTATTCCAAGCTATTCATTATTCATTGCCTTTTTCAGCATTTGAAATCACAGGGAAAGCAGCAAGAGAAGGGCAGAGAAAGGTCCCCAGTAGTCCAGCCCTGAATACTCATCAAGGTCTCACTCCCAGGCTACACATAAGGATGCCTTTTCATTTTCTTCCTATATTTACATGCTGCTATGACAGACGTAAGACTGTTCTGAAATATAAGTAAGCACTTAAAGCCTTTGGTCAGGGAAGGGAATGGGGAGAAAAGATTTTTACTTAGGAGCAGTGACAGACTCTCTGGAGTTAGAGAATGCAGTGTTAAGCTACAAGTCTATCAAACACTGAAACACTAAGAAACACTGGTGCAAGGACATGATGACAGCCTTGTCAGAATGCCTTATTGTAACCTGTGTGTTTGGAATGGTGACCATTTGCAGAGCCCCCATCGTGTGCCAGTTTCCACAGCCCCAGGTTAGGCATAGCCAAGAGAAGTCTGATTTCTGTGGACCCTGTGTGAGAATCCTTCTTTGTTCTTTGGCTCAAAGCTTACTTCCTGAGGTATTTCTTGTGATAAGACTCTGATTGATTTGTTGAGGAGGCCAGTGATGAGTGCTACCGTGTGACAATCAACATCACTTTGGGAACATTTGAGAGCCCCTTCCTCCAGAGCTGCTTGCCTCTGGAAGAGAGTGCTCAGGAGTGTTTACTGGTGGAAGATCTGGCCTGTGACTAAATAGCTCCAGCTTGGTATGGCAAAACTGGGGAATGATACCATCGGGTCCTGTGAAAAACAGGATGCAGGTGAGCATCCCTGCGATTATCTGCTAGCAAGGCCAGGAAGGTGGGAACAAAGGAGTTTCTGTTGAGATCCCAGAGCCAGAAGCTGCCACTCCAAGGAGAGCTGACTCGACCACTTTGGATTTGAGCTGTTACTCCAAAGACAGCTGACTCGAACACTTTGAAAGCACTGAAAAGGGGCCATCATTGCCATGGTCACCATTGCAGTTGCAGTAGTCACCAACAGAACAGCAATGCCCGATGACCCACCACTAACGAAGATCAAAGGCTGAACTACGAGCCACGCTGGATCCATGGTGGTGACTATCTCCCTCTTGCTTCCTATAAAGACTCCTTGCTTCTTCTTTCCCATCTTTTCTATCACCCTCCTTCCCTTCCCCATTACCCTAATTCATAATAGCGTCCATCCTCCCTTCCCCATCTCCCTGATTAAGATTTGTAATAAACTGGTAGGACCAACATTTGAACCGTTGTTTCTTAATCTCATGCAGGGTATATAGATAATAAAAGAACCTCCTCTCCCTCCTCTTGGAGCGAGACACCCTGCTGCCCTTACTGGAGGGAGATGTGGAAAGTGCCATACATTTCAAGCAGCTGGTTGCTTCTCCAAAGGATGAGTTTATTTCCCTGTGACTGCTATCAATCTCCTTAGTAATAATCAGGCAAATTTCAAGTTAAATAAATTTTGTTCTTTAGAACCTTGTAGCATCACAGTCACAAGTGGCCAGGGACGCTTTAAAATCCTTGATGGCTCAAAATTTTTTACAGAAGATTAGGGAGTACCCATTGGCTAAATACTGAAATTCCTACCTCTTTAAAGAGGATAGCAGAAGTCTTTTCACCACACAGGCAGAAAACTAGGTAGTTACTATGAAATAGCTGGATCAGAAGAGATTCTGTTGTGAGAACAGAAAAACTCACAAGCATATTTGTCAATATCTTGTTAAAGCTGCAGTCATCAAGCACAGCTTGGAGACCCATGCTGAAAAACAGAGAGCAAATGTGCTATGGAACTGCTGCTTACAAGATGAGCCCCATCCACTGGCTTTGCACTGAGCTAGGCAGAAGGCAATGGAAAAAGCACTAAGTTAAAAGGCAGGTAATTAAGCCTTCATGATAATACTTAAAGCAAGTGTGTGGGCAAAGACTTTTCAGACGGAAGCTGTAATTCCCACAGTGCCTAACTTCACTGTGCTAGCAAATTCAAATGTTTAATTGGCTTAGTAAGAGTAGCATTTTGATAATGCCTGGCTCTCAGCCGGCAGCCAAAGTACTCACTCATGACTCAATTAGCCCTGGCATTCCCACTGTTGAAGCTCCATCCACATTAATGAATAGGACAATTTATTTAATTTTTCTTCTCAGAGTTCAAAATTGGCCACAGTAAGTGAACTATATGACCAGAAGAGAGAGTTTGGGATTTAACTTTAATGAATCTATTGTTCTATCAACATTTCTGTAATTTTTCTGCTTGGAATTTTAATGACTATTTTTCATGGACACTAATTACAGATTTTCAGCTTTTATAATGACGTCCAAATTTCTTCCTCAGTAACACCAATTGCTTCAGTCTCCCTGCAGTGGCAGGGAGAATTTAGTAAATCAGTGAATTTACTCTTGCAAAATGAGAATGCAACTTCTGGTGGAGAAAAATCTTTCTGGAAAAAGACATTGTTTTGTAATGTAGGTCTGTACAAGGATAAACAATAAATATAGCTCAGAAAGGCTGTGTGGGAAGCCCACAAATAAATGGAAAGGCATTAATAGGACAGAAAAAGAAAGAAAAAAAAGAAAGATCCAGAAGAGCTGAACGAGTTTTTCTCCTTACTGTTTACTGATGCTTTGTAAATAAACAAAATGCAGAATATCTGTTTAATAATCCTTTTCTTATTACATCTCTGATTACATCTCTGTCTGCTATGTGTTCTTTGTTTCATTCTTGAGAGGTCACGCTTATGCTGTTGAAGTTATCTATCCTGAAAAGATTTGTACAGGATGTACTATCAGGATTATCGTTTAATCTAGTGAATGCTGATGCTATATTGGGAATAATATGTCAATGGCTGCTTATGCGTACTGGCGTATTTATATTTATTTCATTGAATCACTTGTGAGTTGACCTGGGTTTGCTGTGCAGATACTTGGTCATATGACTGCGCCAGAATGCGCAGTGAGAAGGGATGATCTAGTTGCTGTAAAGACAATTTAGGAATGGAGAGGAGAATTAGAGGTAGAAACATAACTCTTCAAGTCTCTTGTTGTTAAATTCCCCTGCAAAACCAGCATAGCTGGCTGCCATCTTCCTCAGCTCTGCTGGCAGGAGTACTAACACCAGTAACACCAGCACCCACAGCTACTTGGTGCTTCTTGTCCTCTGCTAACCTCACAAAAAGGAAAAACTGTGCCTGCACTGCATTAATGTTTTCTGGAATGAATAAGCACATTTTCATGTTAAAAGTAGAGTTTCTTACATAAGCCACCTGCGTTTACAGGGCCCTCCTCTACTTACATCCTACAGAACACAAGAACCTAAAGACAAGGAGATGAACCTCTCAAACATTCAGAACTGAGATTTTGAACTGGGAGAACTGTGACAGACAGACAGGCTGCCTGCTTTCACTTTGGCAATTTTCACGCAAAGGGAGCAAGCTTCAGCAAAGAGCTCATTCTACACCAGCCTGCCCTTTGGGGGCTGAATTCGAAGGACATGAAGAGCTGCTTGGAATGGAGAACTATTGTTATATCAATCTTAAAACAAACTAACTAAACCAACAAAATAACAACCACAACAATAAATTACAGTAACAACAACAACAATAAATGAACAAAACAGAGTGAACTAAAGCTTGAATCCGGCAGTTTGATGTCTTTCTGGTAGAGAAGATTAAAACTATTGGGCTGCTAAGCTAGTTTAAAACTACTGCTTATAGTAGTAATAATCGCACCTGGGTGCTCAGAGAAGGTATGTGCAGATTTTTCCCATAATTTCCCTCCCCAAGAAATGTACAATATGCATAGTTTTGGTTTTCAGGAGACAATCCGAATATTTGCTTTTTACTTCCTGACCAAATTATTCTGTGATCTTGTCTTGCTGCTTTCTAGTCCAATCAGGAGCTTCAAGCAGCATCAAAATCTGCAGCTTATGTAGGATTGTTTGCACGCATGTGATTAGGTTTGGGATGATCCTGCAGTCTGTAGAATGTGCTCTCTTTCTACAAGCGGTTCAGTCAAATCAGAATAGTACGCATTAAATTTTCCTCATGTAGTGTTTGCTTGGAATTAGTAGCTGCAAATAAAGCAATGGATTCTTTGGCTACTGGAGTGCCAACTGACTTTTCAGTGGCTGGTGGGGTTTTTTCTCATTATTTTTGTTTCTTCCCACTGGTGACTGCACACCCTTCTTCTTACTGACAGTCTCTCAGAAACAGGAGAAAGTTGTGATTAAAGCATTAACAACCATGTGGCATTAAAAACTTGGGCAACCTGGCAAATGCTGGGAGGTTTTCTGAATCAGTGGCAAGCGAAAGAGTGAACATGCAGAAAGGCAGTAGGGCACCCCATGACATGAGAGGAGATGCACAACCAGACCTTTGGATGGCTCTGCAGAAGATAACAATGTGAGAGTGGTGTCTGTGCCCTCCCTCTTTCTCACATGAGGCCAAGGAATGTGCTTGACTGTGTATTGCTTCTGAAGGGCATTGTGTGCTTGATTTTAGAAAAGGCTTTTGAGGCATTTATTACCTCTGCAGCATTGTGCAGCCACTTTGAAGCACTCTTCTTAAAATGAGGCTTTTTATTTGGAATTTTTTTTTAAAGTCTGTGATACGTGCTCCAGTTTTATTCATTACACATTTCTGTTAGTTGACTGGTGGGTTCCTCTTTTTTCATGGTATTTTTAAAATTGCACTTTGAGGAAATGTGTCCTAGAAAAGCAAATCAAACAAGCTTTTGCTCTGGATAACAAAGGGCAGTGAGGAAACTGTTGCAGTAGCATTGATGCACTGAGCTGAAGATAACAGTAAGCAGTATCACAAGCAGAAAGAAAGCTGAAAAAAAAAGATGGTACTTTTTAAGATGTCTCACCATACTCTGACATAAAGGATGTAGATCCCCTCAGATAAGGTTCCCTGCAGGTGCCAGCAGGAGCAATCAAAACTGCTATTCATGATGACAAATATTTTCTACCTAACAGCCCCAGTGAAAAAGCATTCAATTTCTTCTCTGTGAAAAATGTCTCATCTCTTGATTTGTCCGGCCTTTCTGATGGGCTGGAGGTTTAGACAAAGTAAGAAGACGAATCTTGTTCCAGGTACTCTTGGATGTGCTCTACCCTTGCTTGGGCTGTCAGGCTGTCAGAGAGCACTTGCCTAGCAGTGCTCTGTGGGAGGTTTCACCAGCCAAATCCACTACTGGTGCCAGGAAATGACTTAGGGAATGTGGAAGCCCCAAGTAAGAGTGATCCCTGGACATGGCAACCCAGGCCTTGTGAAGAGACAGATGTCCTTCACTTGCATTTGCCTCTGTGAAAAGCAGAGAACATGTTCTTCAAGGTTTTGAGTCTGGCAGCTGGCTTTGGCCTCTTGTCTGAGTGAGACACCCCTTGGTTGGCCTTGTGATGCATGCAGCTAAAAGAGGTTACTGATCTTTTGTACCTCGTCTGCTGCTCTTTACATCACAACCCACCTCTTAAACAAGTATTTTTTCAGCAGCTGGAGCATCCAGATGCTGCAATCTGTTCTGCCAGCAGCAGAGGCTGAGCAGCAGCGTTCACACTGAGAACTTGCTTCCTGACAGATTGTTCACGTTTCACTTCCTATATTGGGTGCTGGCCCCCATGGGAATGGTGTTCCGTGGATTTTTAAGCTGATTGGTTCAGCCACTTGTTGACGTCACATTGGCCCTTTTACCCTTCCATTGCAGAAACTTGAGTGGCAGCCACATTATCACTGACATCCTGGACAATGTTTCCACTGCTGGAAGTAGTACATGCAGCTCTCAAGATAGCAAGAAGAGAAATGATCACCTAAATGCTTCGTGTAAAGAAAGGAGGATATTTCTCCCTTATCAACAAATTAAAATACTGTCTACACCCAACCAGAGAGTAGTCCAGTGCCCATCTGTTCCCATGCAGATGTCCCCATGCGACTCTTGTGATGATAAGCATGATAAGCTCAACTCATATTGTCCTTGATGTGGATTCTTCTGCTACTGTATTGTGTGAATGAGGATACTTTAGTCCATGCACAAAAGACTGGAGGAGACAGACACTTTTTTTCACATTGTGTAGTAAATTTCACATTGTGTAGTAAATTTCAGGTTACTCTGCATTACTGAAATTGCAGGTTGCATAATGCTCTGAGCTGAAGAATTTACAGCATCTGTACTGTGTGCAGGGAAGCAAAGCTGGTTTCTATGTATACATGACCATCTAGATGACCCCTTTCCTACTGCAGACAATCAAAATGCAATAGAGGAATTAAATTGGTTGCAACAGGCATTGACATAACACAGATAGAGCACTTAAAGAAATGTAGCCTGCTGAAAGGATGCATTTCACATGGGCATGTGAAACCCAGCTGAAAAAAAGTTTTATGTAACTCTTCCCTCTAACTGACTGACTGACTTTGAAAATGTACAGTCACAGCCTGAAGGCTGAAAAGTCCCCTCTGCTACCCCTAACCTTCAAATTACCGCATGAAAACACTGTTGGAAAAAGAATGTTTGAAGCAAGATCTTTGGAGCTAAGATGCCTCTGCTAAACCTGGAATTGCTCACTGAAATTTACTTGAAAGTAGCTGGAGGATTTATCTGCTCTTTCGTTCATGAAGAGGTTTGTGAGCTCTTGCCATGAATGAGTGACTTCAGCTAAGGGTACTGATCTCTCTCTTCCAGCTCGGTGCATTTGCTAATGTGACAAAAGAGAATGCAGCTTATCCTGCCTGAGTGGCTGCAGCCTGCTGCAGGAGGACCACAACTGGCTGGTCCTGGCACTGGTGCTGCATGATTCTGGAGGGCCAGAGCACCAGGGGCCTGCTTGCCCCTCCAGAGAAAGTGAGCTGCACATCTTCAAAAAGGTTGTGGATATTTTAAAAAGTCTGTATGTTTGAGACCTGTGACAAATTGGTCTGCACATGCACAATATTTAGAAGTTTTTCTCTCTCCTCCTTGTTCTCTTCCCAGCAGTGACAGTGCACTAGAAACAATTCCATATGGCTATGGAAGGAAGGGGAGGGGAGGGGAGAGGGAAGGAGGGCAGGGGAGGGGAGAAAGAAGAAGGGAGGAGCACTGATCTGTCAGCTGTTTGTTGCTTTGACAAGCTGAAAGTAGTTAAAACTGTCCTCTTGACTGTTTCGTTTTCCATGCATGCAAAATAAATTCTATATAGTGTATTTCATGATAGAGAATCCTCTTCGGGATGAAAAAGGGATTTGAATTCCGTATATTATGGTGAAATTTTCCATTGCTCAAATCTCCAGACTTGAAATGTATGTTGCAGAGAGATCAGCAAAGACAATTAGAGGGCAATGCCTCCAGCTTTTGCTTTTATGCATTTCTAACCTCATCTCAAGGCAGAATCTTTCAATTGTAGCGCAAAAAAAAAAAAGGGAAAAGAGGTCAATGCCACTATAATGTCTAAAGAAAAGGTGTAACTGATGTGATGTTGGCTTTTAACATTGCACATGGTCTTTAGTGATTGCATCTTGCATGGCTCTGAGAAGAACATATTAATAATTTGTAATGACACATGGCTTCTAAACTACCACATTCTTTTTTTCTCTTTAAAGTGAAAAACTACATAATTTTCTTGCAGCTCATGTTGTATCAGAACTTGTGCTTCTAGGAGGATATTCACTCTTCAAAAAAAGTCAAAACACGTACTCCAGCAATTAGGAAGAATGCTCAGTCAAAGCCAGCCTGCTCTCACCTCTGACAGACTGATTAAGATGAAGTGTTTGGTACCTACATGAGAAATCAGATATATTATGCTGAATGGGTACCGTAGAGAGCCAGCGACTTACCACATCAATTATCTGCAGCAAAGAAAGCTGAAGCTCAACTACAATGGGCTGGGAGTCATTCATGACTGGGCGCTCCAGACGATTGTAGTTTCTCAGTAGATCTCTGTACAAGCGTCTCTGGCTTTCACCCTGCTCAGACACTGGGAGAAAAGAAAGAAGGTCACTGTCACTCAGGCTGGTTGTGCTGTCCTTGGGGGACAAATGATAATTTGTCTGTTTAGCAAAAAATGCTTCTTAATGTGTCAGTAATTTGAAAGCATTTCCCAAAAGTTCTCCAAATCTCTAATATAGATGTGACAGACACGTCTTTTCTGCATATGTGACTGATGAACTTCTGAAGAGAATAACTATTAATGCTCTAGCTATTTACAAACACTCAGGAACTACTGAGCAGTCTTTTGGGCTCAGAGTAAAAGTTCCCCACATCTGGGTTTCCCTCCTGACAACGGTCAGAGACTCCAAAACTATCAGACAACTTGCTGGAAGGTATTAAGAGAGCTTTTTTTTATTTGCTCATTCTTATTTCCTGCAGTGGACTGCAGTGTGCCAGCACTGGTATTACTTGGACACATTCTGTGTTTATCCAGCATGAGCAACAGGTATACTTATTATTCACAGCAGATTTATCAAGCTTTTCTGGGTGTGTACTCAGGAAGTAGTAAAAAGCCTGCTTCACACTGCCTTCAGTTTTATGTGGCAGTCTCTCCAGGCTTTGGGTTACTTCCCTTGCCTTTCTTCCAAATAAGGTGATGGTATGAAGGCTAGAATATTTGATAGGTATGTACAATGGTGATATTGAATTGAAGATGTTAGATGTTTAACTTCTCTTTCTGTGGGAATATTCAGCAGAAGATGCCATGCAGACACATAAACTTGCTAATGACTACCAGAACCTCAGTATGTGATTAAATTGCATAATGCTGCTGTGTATTGGCTCCTCAGCTTTGCACTGGGTACAGAGAGAGTTCATGTAAGTGTTTTTGCTGTGCTTCCTGGCCACAGCTATCATGGATGCAGCAGTGATGGATCAGGGCTCATCCCTGTCAACGCCAGCAGTTTGCTGGGATACACTGCTCAGGAGCTCAGGTCCCCCAAGAGGTGCACGTGCTGGTGCTCTGGCTGGTGACAGCCTGAGCATTAGTGAGAGATGCATCAGACAGGGTGAGTGTCATGGGCTGCAGCTCCCTGAGGACAAATCACTCTTGTCAGTGTGAGTATGCATTCCTGGATCTGTGGAAAACCAACCCCTGAGAGGGAATCTACTCTCTGAATTGTTATTACTTTGGACTGAAGCATTTTTACTCCATTGCAGCTTCTGGTGTCTGTGCATGTGACTCTTAAACTCTTGACCAGAGCTCTTCACACTGAGGCCAGGACTCCTCCCACAGTAGTTAATTTGAATGCCTTGTGACAATCCAAGCAAACACTAAGAGCCAGCTTTCCTATTCCCCAGCTTTTTACTGTGCTCAGCAAGCCCTGTAAGCCTGGAACAGGCATCTCTCAAATACAGCAGCCAGACCTTTTAAAGCCGGTATTATTGCTCTATTTATAATCCTGTTGAATTCATGTTCCCTTTGGCTTTTCTGGTACTAAACAGAATTTTGTGGCTTCTGAATATGGCAGTGCCTGGTGAATGAGAAGTATTTCTGTTTAATTTGGTGAGCTGCACTGACATATCAGTTTTATGGACACTCTTTCTTTGAATAATACATTACATGGTCATGGGGTATGAGGGGATGAGATGCCTTAGGGCTGCTCCAATAGCCCTTGCTGACACACTGAATGCCATGTTTAACCATCTGCAATAAGCAGTTCTGGCCACAGTTTCTCTGCTTCACCAGCTTAAACAAGCTTTCCTGCAAGGTACTAATTTAGGTTCTCAATATTTGTTTTCCAGTGCCTCAGCACACCCCAATTCCCTTGTAAGACCCCTCTGTAAGAAGGAAAACAGGGAAAACAGCAACACAGTGTCTAATGGATAGAGACTCTATGATTTGAGCAAATTTGCTGTCCTTTCATTTGCCCAGCATGCTCCCCTAACTTCCTTCTCCATGTTCCTGTGCTTTAGCATCCTGAGTGCTTATGTAATGGTTGCCTCCAAAATTCCTTTTAAACTGTCTACCTCAGCTTTTGCAACAGTGAAGTGCCTTCTCCAGGCTCTGGTAGCTTGGCTGCTCAGTGCCCTGATATCACTACTGTTGTGGTGCATTAAAAGAGCTCGTTCAGAGAGGTCTGACTGGGAGAGACATGAGCATAACCTTAAGTATTCCAGGAAAATGTCTTCACACTGTGAGCTCAGCTTACAGCATTTTACTACATATTACTGCTCTTCTTAAACCTGGTTTGCCATCCCATCCTCAACTCTCCCCCCTGCAGTGGGGTCCTGTTACTTTCCTACCTCTTGTAACCAAAATTGTTAAGGTATCCTTAGCTGGTCTATACACTGCCTGGCTGAACTGACATGAATAGCTGCATGTCTGTGCGCTCCCAGTTAAGTATATAAAATTACAGAGATTCAGAAGCAGTGGATGTCTTGGAGTGTCCTGGAATGTAGCTGTGGAAGTTGTTGGCATTACAAAGACAGGGTAAGTCCAATCACAATACCATTTCTCTGTTACGTTTGCTTCGGAGGAGGAAATGAGGTGGGTGGCAAGTCAGGCCTTTGCTTTCATAGACTTTTTCTTTAAATTGTAATTTTCAAATACTGAATGTCTCCTATTCCAGAGAGATTGCTGCTTTTTTCTCTTGCAATGCTTGTGTTAATGCATTGTGACACTACATCTCTGTGTGCTAAGTGGAGTGTTTGATGGAGATGAGGAAGTCTGGATCTCTCAGGAATAATGGTAGAATAAGCTTTTCCACTGCCTACCCCTCAGACACAGAAACCTTATCAAAAGCAGAGGCACTGTGAGCTCACTGGTCACTAATGTGTTGTTTCACCTTTTCAATTAGGCTGGAAGTTGGGTGTCAAAACTTAATGATGCTAGGTTAGTCTCCCAAAGTCTGCTACCAAGCAGACTTGCTTCGCTATGTGTGTTACAGGAGAAGTACAAGTAACTGGCACAGACATTAAGAATTATGTTTTCTGGCTGTAGGGTCTTTGATTATAAAAGCTGCTCACTCTGAGTAAAAAAAGTCCCACTGCCTCAGCCAGTATCCCATGTGTTGCTGAATTATATAGGAAACAGTAGGAAATCATTCTCAAACGAACACACAAGTAGAAATGGTAACAGACTGAAATAGAAGAAATACAATTTTTTTTAAAAAGGGAAATGATTTTTATTTATTCAGTTAGTTATTTTTAATGATCAAATTTGATTTCCAAGTTCTGTTTCTGGTGAAAGGGATAAAAAGTACTGAGAACTTGGAGGGGATGTGCACCAGATACTGAAGGGCTCTATTTTGTGGAAAGGGCACCAAAGCTGGCTATATGTGGGACCAGAAATTGAAAACAAACAAGCAAAATAAAATCTGGGAACAGAACATGATTTCCAGCAAGGAATGTTGTAAGCTTCTATAATAGAAGGTATTTCATCTCAGTGTCCCCATCATGGCAGCTGGATTTCTCTCTTGAAACAAAAGGCTGCTGGGCTGGAATTATTAAGTGAAATGCAATTGCGAAAGTTAGGCAGAATTTTGGAGTATGCTGTGACTCAGCTTTACACTCTGTGTAACCTAAATTGGTTCCCTAAGCTGCTCCTGCAGTTTGCAGACATTTGGCAGGCACAAGACAATTAACCCATGGCAGGGATAAATTCCCCTTATGGTATCGTGAAGAGCTTCATGTAGAGTAGATGTATTCATGGACTACGTTAATGTAGTCTGTACCTCTCTGGATCTCCTCTCATACAGCAGCCTGTGCAAAGTCTACAACACACCCACACTGCAGTGTTTGCCAGTTGATAATTGTGACCCATAAGCAGCTACAGAATTCTTCTGGAAACACACATTATAATGAAAATGTATCTTTTTAGGACAGAGTTGCTGAGAACTACTCTGCAAGGTAACCTGCCCAGGAAATATTTCTCTATTGCAGTATGCTACCATCTTCTCTAACAAGAAATACAATAAAATATGTGTCCCTTTAAATGTATTACTGTGAGATTAGAGAAATACCTCGTGGGGAGCAGTGTGGTGTGCTGGATCAGGGAGTCCTATGATGTAAATGAAAAATCAGGATGTGGCTTATTTCTGAAATGCATGGGAACAGCTGTCCTTCTCCACCATTCACCTACAGCATGCTTGCCTTAAGTTATTTCTGCAAGAAATAAAAAAAGGCACCTTGCTACCAGCTCACAGTTTGGCTCCATCTTTCTTTGCACACACACAGTTTGCATGTAGGATTTCAGCAGTTGGATATAGACATGTTGCAATTCCCCAGACAGGTTAGGCAGAGTCAATAGGAATAAAACACAAAATATTTGGTTATCAAATAAACATCTGCAAAGCTTTAGTAGCTAAGCTGCAGAGATCTCCTCAGAGCAAGTCTAGAAGCAAGTTAATAATTGCATCCAGGAATCTGGATAAGTGTGGCTTAACGGCTAGAAGGAGAGAGGCATCTCTGATAAGATTTGCACAGATGGTGTCTCATACTGACTATGAGCCACCATGGCGCTTATAAAGGGTTTTGAATTCTCTGAGATACTGAGATCAGATCAAGCTGGTGTTGGCTGATGTCACCTCCAACTCAGCAACTGGGCATGCCTACACTCAAGCACAAAATGTCTTGCTGCTGGTGATGTCAAGGAGAGCTGCCTCAGTTAGCATGTGTGCTTTGTGGTGACATAAGATACATTGACCTGAGTGTGACTCAGGTATCTGTGCTTTCCACAAAACTAAAGTTAGGTGTTTAAAATACCCCCAACCTCCTGGTAGGAAAAAAAGAAAAAGAAAGTAATCTGACCAAAACTAGTGAAGCCACTACCCCTACCCTGTGTGCTGCATGTGGTTTGCACTGGCTTCCTCCACTAACAGTTTGCTTGTCCTATTGAAGAAACACACGACAAGTGGCTATGGGCTGACCACAGACCTCTTCTACCCTCTCTGTCTGCCTTGTTCCTCTGGACTTGGCTTGCTTCTTCTGTGCTGGAGTGGCATCCTGACTTCCTACTTTGCCACACAATACTCATTGCACCTTCTGTGGGTTTGGCTTCAGAGCTGTCAAAGGGGCTGTTTGGTCTGGAGGCTGCTCAGCGTTGTCTGGTAAGAAAGGCTGTCGCAATCACAACTATCTCTGTATAGATTGCACCTGTGCTACCCCCAGGAAGGTCAGAAGGTCAGAGCAGGGCTGCCATATCTTGGCTGCTAGATCCTACTGCTCTGCTTGGCATGCTGACCTCCCTGAGCTCCAAGGCAGCCTTGCCAGTTCCCCAGGTTTGCTCCAAAAGGGGTCAACTCCTTAATCTAGTATTTCTGTTGTGGGCCACAGAATGTCTTCCTATGCAGAGCAACTAAACAGTGAAACATTAATAGGAAGGAAGACGAAAGTACAGGGATTTCCAAGCTGATCTGAGCCATCCTATCTACATTTATTGATTATTCCACCTCTTGCTAATGTTGTTCCCTGGATTTATTTTGATAATCTCTTTATTGTATTGTATTGTATTGTATTGTACTGTGTTTATTTTATTTTATTTTATTTTATTTTATTTTATTTTATTTTATTT
>NW_024884767.1:20886028-20903528 GCF_019232065.1 Centrocercus urophasianus | reverse complement strand
ATTTTATTTTATTTTATTTTATTTTATTTTATTTTATTTTATTTTATCTGCATTGAACCAGCTTCTGTTCTAGCTGAACTCTTTCTGGTTGTTGCTCATTTCTCTTGGCACAGTCCTGAGCTACTGCTTTATTCATGCAGAACTAGGGGAGCTATTCATACGTAAAGCATTTTCAGTTCAAACGTCCTATTCTTCCTATGCCATTTTTATTGACACATCTGCATGCCGTTGTGTTTCTGAGTTACAAAGCATGCCTTTTTCTTATATTTTTCAAAAACCATTCCAAGAAGAATTTGCATAAGCACAGTTGTTAAAATCAACATATATTCCTGGCTGATTACGTGTTCAAAGATTTTTGTCCCCTGCTGCTTCAGAAAAGGTCCAAAACTGCAGAAATATTGTGCCTATTTATTTACTCTTTTTGTATTTTCTGCAGGTTTTTCACAATATTTCTGTAGCATTTTCCTCTTTGTGTACTGTTCTTTTGCCACATTCCCTATTTTTGGGGTGGTTCCTGTTAGTTTTGCTTTTTACTGTTTTTCAAAAAAAAAAAACAACTGATGGAGTTCTGGACTCTATGAAAACTAGCGTCTGTTATACTGGTAGTATTTTTATATTTAATTGTATCAGGATTACCTAATACATAAGTGTGACTGGAACATTTACACAGCAAAAGCCATTAGGAAAACCCTTGAGCAGCAGAGCTAGCTCCTGGAATTCTCAAGTATTTTCCTAACAAACTGCAGATTCTTCCAGAGCATTTCATTATTTGTTTTCTTTTTAGTTTATCACTGTTTGCTTTTAGGGATTTTAGGTATGCTTGTAAGAATGCAAGTAAAATGATTACAGGAGGATATGAAGCACATACAATTATGAATTATGAGGGAAGTAACAGGAGAGGATTAAAACCAATTTGTTTCACAGGTGACTTCACTGACATAAATAATTGGAATGGCAACAACACTTACACAAATATAGTATAGTTACACTGCTTTGGTAACTATTAAAAAGCTCTCACCTTATTTTGTATATTTTCCCACTTTCTGAGAATATAAAGCATGTAGCTACCATATGTCACTTAATCCCCAGAGTCACAGATGTGTCCCATCCGCTTTTGTTCTTACGTGCAGCATTTTCGCTTTTATCTGTGGCTGTAAAAGCATGATTTCTTTCAATGCCCTTTGATTTAAAATGCACACCATCACATCTTCAGGGAAGAGTACAGGCACACAAGACAATGCAATTGTATCAGCTGCCTCAGCCCCGTGTGTGTCCAAGTAATGTTTATTTGAATACAACCCTCATTTAAAACTTCTTTTTAATCTGCTTCCCTCCTGGGTAATCTTTGACTCTTATCTTCAGCTTTCACTGTGCAGATTATTTTTGCATCTTATATTCAAATTTCATTAGAGGAATGTGAAAAATGCCATGTTTTCTCAGGCAAAAAGACCTGTTCTTCCTGACACTGGTCATTTCTGTTCCTTTCTACCAGATAAAGAGCTCCCAGCAGAGAAGGGTATTAAAGGGTACGTGAGGAAGGGTTTCAACTCAAAGACTTCAGGCACATGACAACATGCTAAAAAGAGTATATAGGCCATTATATAACGAAAGGATGGGATTATTTTTTCAGTGCTCCTGATGGCTTGGTGCAGATGTTTTAAAGGCTGAGATACGCATGTAAGATGAAAAGACACACATTAAGATATTAACAGCAGCATACCTCTCAAATTTGCTAGTTATCAGAACTACCTCATTGCTTCAGATTAGAAAGAAACATAACCAGCTGCAGGCATACAGGATAAAAAAACAGAATTTTTACTGAGATGCTAGTTTACATCAGCTCCATGCAATATAAGTGTAGTTACCACAAAACAGAAGTGGGTAGCACAGGAGGAGGAAGACAGACAAGGGTCAGGAGTGAGAATCCAATCCCATCTTCAGCTCCCCACCAAAACATGTTAGAGGATGTTGTGGTTGTGTGGAGATGACTCCTGCCAGCCATCCCAGGATCTGTCAGGAGAAGCAGCGACGGAGGCCCATGGAAAGACTTAGAATCATATGGTAATAGTGAGACACAGGGGACATGGAGTGCACTTCTGAATTCCCCACACACACTGGTTTGCAGGGCAGCTTGTCACAACCCTTCACCTCTGCACATATCAGCACCCAAGCCAGTAATCAAGGGAAAGCCCTCCTAAGGAAAGCTTATGAGCTTTACTGAGTGCTGCTAGTAAGACAAAAGGAACTCACTCCAAGCCCACTGAACACCACTGCAACAGACCAGAGCCACTGCAGTGTGTTTGGGCACACTAAGGTGTTCATTTCCTCAGGACAATTCACAACATTTTCACTCTGACCTGTCTCCTGTTTCTTCCAGAGCAATTTCATACTATCACCAGTGCCAAAGAACCTTCACTACATAGCAGTGGTTTTGAGGCAAGGCCACTCCCTCCCCTTTGACCTGTGAAAAAGAAGCCACTTCCTCCATCTCATAGAGAGAAGTTTGTGACTAACAAATGGGAGAACTATGCTTGATTTTCATCTTTGTTTTCTTCACATCTCAGGGATATTTCTCTTCCTGGGAGGTTGTCTCATCTTTCCCTTCCTTCTAATATTTTCTATTCATAATATTTTCAGAGTAGGAAATGGAAACTGGACAATAGTGTTGCACAGCAAACTGAACATGTCATTTCAGCCTTCAGCACTACTGTTATCTGCACTGGGTTTAGAAAAAAAAAAAATCTGTCTTATTAAGTATCATCTTTTGAGCCTTCACCAAACTTGCTTATCTGCTTTGATACCTGCTGTTATTACTACACCTCTCTGTCCAAGTAGATTTTCCCAGATTTAGGAAATCAATGATGAACTTCTGCCCTGTCAGCCAGAAAACTGCTCTTGCATAAAGAAACAAAGTACCAAAGATACTGAGGATGCAAAAGGCAAGGACAGGGTTAACTCCTGTATCCTCTTCCTATGTTGTTCAAGCCTTATCTATGGCCTGTGAGCAAAGTAAGTGGGCTGCAATGTTTGAGAGGAATAGGCAGGGCACTGATGGACAATGTAAGACCTGTTAAGAAAGTTGTAAGCTTGTCTTTCCTCTGTCAGAAACTCAAATGATAGATGACAAGAAAGGTGGTGTCAGAGCCCTGTGAAAGGGATGTGGGTTTTGCTGTTGAGAATTTTGACAGTATCTTGAACAGCTGATCATTTTTCATCCTTGTCTGTGCTCCACACCTGAATTGGGAAATAGGAAAATACATCTTTTCAATTTTGGTGATCCAGTCTTCAAACACAAAGGGAACTGTAAATACAGGCACAAAAATTCCCAACAGGGACTCTGAATTTATTCCTTCTTGAAGACAAAAGCTCCTTCTAAGGCTGTCTTGATGAGGGAAATGGATTGTCTTGATGAGGCAAATTAGGCTTGTGATTAACAAAACAAAGATCTGTAGAGATCTGAACTCAGACATAAGAAATCATAAGAAGTTGTTTGATTTGGCTGATTCAGCCAGATTTGATTTTGGGCATATCAAGTGGCAGAACTCAGTCTGTGTCATGAACTACACAGCTATTTTCCATACTCTGAATGTCACCAGCTCTCAGTGACATGTGGGTTTATTAGCATTATTCCATTTTCAGGATGATAAATGATTTTTTTGTTGTTGTTGTTGTTTTTTCTCACGTCCTGGTTTTGTCGGGATCAATAGGAATATGAAATACATGGCTTTCATTGCTGTTGTCTGGCAGCCAAAACTGCATTGGTTGACTCAGATCCCAACTAAGAGGAAGAAAGAATTTTACATGAAAATGAGGAACTCCTAGGCAACGATGATCTGGGGAGCCTGGTTTTGACATGATTTTACTCTTTTCAATCAGCAGCCTAGGTAACTTCAATCTAAAGCTCCTTCTGTGGCAGGGGGTTGGAACTCGATGATCCTTGGGGTCCCTTCCAATCCAAACACTTCTATGATTCTATGAATTATGTCAGTGCAAATTAAAAAAAAAAAAAAAAAAAGCACGTCCATGTGGTATGGCCATCATTTTGTGATAAGATAGTAGATTTTGTGTTGCTTAGTCTCTGAGAGACCCCAACTAGCCTGAAAAGAAGAAGGTGACCCAATGCTGCCTTGCGTTCAGACTTCCTGAGTCTGCTAGAGCATTTTGATCCAAAGGGGAAATGACTTGCCCAGCTTGGAGGAGGTCCTCTGCAGTTGAGTGGCACCTTTCCTCACTCACACGTTTTTTCAGTTCATCTATCTTTTCTTAATCATTCTGACCTCCCACTGACATTTTTGGCAATGCACAGGCAGATGTTAATTTAACAGTTTCGGATGATTACATTAGTGGAATCTGGGGATCCAGAATCATTGAAGAATACATTAGAAGAAGTCCTAGACCTTGAACAAAATGTTCTTGCAGAATATGCTACAGCATAGCTGTTGGGCTACATTAGAACAGCAAGTCTTTTGCTTAGGGCTCTTAAAATGGTCAATCAGTATGCAGGGTTTAAGGGTATGAGGGGAGAAAGCCTCATTCCATACAGAAAAATAAACGCTGAATTTGGGTAGTCTGTTGGAAGAATCTACATGCACGTCCCATTTGCACAGAGACTTCAAGTAGTTTTGCATGCGTAACAAAGTTCTTTAAACTGGAATTGTCTCTAATTAGCATGTGAGGTACATTAGCTTTGTATAATATGTATATATTTTGTTCATAACATCAGCTAGAAGATCTCAATGGAGGTTAGACCTCTGTCTTTAAGTAGACTTTGAAAAGATACTTAGTAGGAAAGTGTTACATACTAAAATGGGCAAGAGATGAAAGAAGAGATGAGTACATAATGATGAACACAAACATTAATATCAAATCTGTGAGAAGTCTAGGAAGGTAACCAGGACTGCAAAGAAAGGAAGTAATACAATTCACAAGTCGTTTGTGAGGATCTTTAGCTTTCAAGCACAGGTAACACTTCTTTTAGGGCTGGGGTAGGCTAATTAAAATTTTGTGGATATCACAGAATTATAGAGTCAGAGAGTCATCGAATGGCTTAGACTGGAAGGGATCTTACAGACTACCTAGTTCCAACTCCATGGGCTAGGGTGCCATCCACCAGATGAGGCTGCCCAAGGCCCCATCCAACCCGGCCTTGAACGACGCCAGGAATGGGATACCCACAGCTTCTGTGGGCAGTCTGTGCCAGTGCCTCATCACCCTCTGAGTAAAGACTTTTTTCCTAACATCTAACCTAAATTTCTCTTCTTTTAGTTTAAAGCCATTCCCACTTTTCCTATTACTATCTGACCACATAAAACGTCCCTCTCCTGCTTATAAGTTCCCTTCAAGTACTGGTAGGCTGCAATTCCATCTCCTTCTAACTATTTCCAGGATGAGCAAGTCCAACTCCCTCAGAGGAGAGGTGCTCCAGTCATTTGATCATCTTTGTGGCCCTCCTTGGTACGTGTTCCAGGAGTTCTACACCTCTTCTGTGTTTGGGGCCCCAGATGTAAATGTACTACTACAGATAGAGTCTCACAAGGGCAGAGCAGAGGGTGATAATTCCTCTCTCACCCTATTGATGACTCCTCTGTTGATGCAGCTCAGGATATAGTTGGCCTTCTGGTCTGCAAGCACACACTGCTGGCTCATGTCCAGCTTTTCATCCACCAGAAGGCTCAAGTCCTTCTCCACAGGGCTGTTCTCAGTGAGTTCTTCCATTCTGTACACATACCTGGGATTGTACCAACGTAAGTGCAGCACCTTGCACTTGGTCTTATTGAACCTCACTGGGTTCATACAGGCCCAATTCTCCAGGTCCCTGTGGATAGTGTCCCTTCCTTCTGTTGTGTCAAATGCACCACTCAGCTTGATGTCACCAACAAACTTGCTGAGGGTGCACTCTATTCCACCATCCACGTAGTTGATAAAGATGTGGAAGAACACCAGTCCAAAGACAGAATCCTTGGGGACATCATATATCACCTGCTTCCATCTGGATATGGAGCCATTAATCACAACCCTTTTGCTGCAATCTTCCAACTAGCTTTTTATCCACTGAATAGTCTACCCTTCAAATCCATCTTCCTCCAGCTTAGAGTACTCACAAAGTACTTTAAGTATCATGAGCACCTTCAGTTTTGGGCACCTCAGTACAGAAATGACATGGAAGTGCTGGAGCAGGTCCAAATAAGGGCAACAAGGCTTGTGGAGGGCTTGGAGAATATGCCCTATGAGGAGAAACTGAAGGAACTGAGGCTGTTTAGTTTGGGGAAGAGGAGGCTGAGGGAAGACATTATTGCTCTCTGCCAATATCTGAAAGGTGTTTATAGTGAGAGCGCAGTTCATCTCTTCCCACTGGTGACAGGGGACAGGACGAGGCGAAATGGCATCAAGTTGTGCCAGGATAAGTTTGGGTTGGATATCAGGAAAAACTTCTTTACAGAAAGGGTTGTTAAGCACTGCAATAGGCTCCCCAGGGAGGTGGTTGAGTCACCATCCCTCGATGTGTTTAAAAATTGTTTGGATGTGGTGCTCAGGGACATGATTTAGCAGAGGGTTATTAGTTAGGGTAGTATGGTTAGGTCACAGTTGGACTCAATGATCTTTAAGGTCTTTTCCAACCTGAGTGATTCTATGATTCTATATTCTTATTATGAAATAAGGATGTGGTACGGAACCTTGTCAAAGGCCTTGCAGAAGTCCAAGTAAACATCAGTTTCTCTTCCTTTGTCCACTGATGCAATCACTCTACTACTCCAGAGTAGTCTCCAGAGACCAAATCTTTAGTAAGGAGACTTACTCCAGCAGCTACAAATACATATTTTCCAATTTACAAACTAATATTTTCTCTTGGCGTGGTGAAAATCAAAATGATCCAGAGATTCCTTTCTATGCAGCCACAGTTGAACTTCAGGGAACACAGTGTATAGTCTTGTCAACCCAAACTGCAAATTATAGCTCTAGCTTGTTTTCGCTGACAAACCTCCCATCTGCCATTATACTTCATGATGTTTTGATTTTGGTCAAAGGAAGGGACCAGAGTGGCTCTTGTCCTGAATGACAGTACAAGTGTCTGATAAACAACACTCTTTCTTTGAGCTGTATTTGCTCAAAGTGTGTCCCACATCTGCAATAAACTCCTGTCTACCTCGGTCACTCCCTTGGGTTCTGCTGATCACCACTGCTAGCCCTACCAATCTAAGGTAGCTTTACTCCTTCCTTAATTATATTATGCAGTTGTCTTTGAATAACCATACCAGGAGTGAACCCAAGGTTTTGATCTACTTTAATCACTCTAGAACTAGGAACATTTTCTCTATCAATTACAACAGATAGGTGAAATACTGCATTAAACCTTCATTCAGATCACACAGTGAAATCAAATGACATTTCAGTACTTCTGTTCCCTTGAAAATCACAGCCATTGTGTTGTATCTCCTGCCTTGTGACTAATGTAACTCCTTTCTTAGACTCTGGGAAGTGTCATCTTCACGCAGTATGAGAAGGGATGCTGCTGTTCACTGTACCCACTGCACCATATAAACATTAAGTACCTCTCTCTTTTTGGGCTTGGTAAAGTTCCTGACAAAATCATCCAATATTTTATTGCCATTGCTAACTCATCCTCTTCTGTACTTCTATTTGGAGAGGTACAGAGAAACAAACAAACAAACAAAACACTGGAGTCACCTTTAGAACCTGAATGTTGGGTACAAATTTCTGTTCTGAAACCACTGGATGTACGCCTATGTTGCAGCATGGATGAAAGCTCCAGAGGCACCATCTGATCTGCAACTGTTGCAGACCATAACTCACAGATTCGCCTTAAGCTGTGCTTATCTACTGTGTGTTGATCTGTACCTCTTCTCTGACATTTCTGATCACAGAGAAGAGCAATGCCTACGGATGGAGTTGTGCCACAAGCACAAGTCCTGTCTGAATCTGTGTATGTGTCATCTCCTTGCACACTCAGCATTTATAGTCACCAGATTCCAGTATCTTTGCTTCCAGATAATACAGCAATGGCAGGAATTTAGCAGTAATTTCCCAACTCTGCAAGGTCATGCATGGAATCTTTTTAAACCAACATGGAAAAATACACCAACATCTGCAAGCAAAGGTCTTCCTCATATAATTCCTATTTTAAATGCCAATCACATTGTTATCTTTTGCATAAAGTATCTACCAGTGGAGTGACACAACTCAGAGAGGATCAGCTTGAAAGACATGGGCTAAACATTACATTTAAACTTCAAATGAAGATCACAAAAGGCTACAGATTATCTGATGTTAATATCTGCTTCTGATCTGCTAATTTTTATGAAGGTGAAGCCATTCCACTGAACACCCAAATTGCCACGAAAATACATGGTATTCTGTTAAGATACAGAACTTCTAGCATCTACTTAACAGTCTCCTTGGACTAAACCATTCTGATCTTTACAGTTCACTGCAGTTCCATCATTCCTATGCAACTAAGGCCCCCCAAGTTTAGACTTTACAGATTAGCATTTAAATACCAGCCTTGATTCTTCCTGCTACAGAGATCTCTAAACTCCTGTCACTAACTAGCTCACAGTAAAGAAACTCTAGCCTGGCAGCAGAACCTGTCCTTTTGGGACTGTCTTGCCAATGATTTTTGCTACTGCAGAAACAGCACCTGCTTGCACAGAAGTGAACCAAAACCTCAGTGTCCTACTGAGCATTTGCTTATAAAGATCACCAGCTGTGTTCTGATGTGATCATCAGAGCTAATCCAAGTCTGTAGAACTGTGAGCAAGCACAAAACGATTGTAACATAGGAATTCAACTCCATGGTAAGCGAGCCAAAGAGAAGCTGGTTTACTCAACTGGTGCAAAACAAGTCATGTGGAATTATTTCATCATTTCTGTCCTTTAGCTGTTGAGCTTGTTTGCAGCATTCCCTGCCACAGGATGTGTCACATACTTCTTAGCCCTTCCATTCCCTCAGGACTGCAGGAGGACCTCTGTCCTTACCTTGCCTTTGCCTTGGTTGGACTTCTCAAAATCACATGGCCAGACTAAGGCTCTAATGTCAGCCTGCATAGAGCACAGGAACTAAGGGGTCTGACTCTGCTCTGTGCGGGGTGTGTGGCAGTTAAGTAGCCTCACTTTAAAACGACAACAAAAGGATGTACATAAAATGGTAATCAGAGTAATTAGAATACATGGGTTAGCTGGAGACTTTCAGCTCGATATTCAGCAAAGTGTGTGTTTAACTTGGATGTTCAAACTCAGCAAAGGACTGCATGCTGAGCTGAAGGTAACACTCCCTGGGGAGGCTAAGTCTCATTGTGGCCAGTGGAATATGTTTCCTGGGAGAAATCCATTGCAAGTCATCTGTACCCTGGCTCTCAGAGTGCACCACGCATGAGGCAAGCAGCAGGTGTGGTTCTCATCCCTTCCTTGCCATCCTTGCCTGAAGCAGTGATTTCCAGACGCTCCTCTTGAAATTGCTATGTATCTGCTGGATTCACAGAGCACTCCGATCCTACAGATGTTCTTTCAGACTGTGCATTGGGCCTGGAAGGGACATCTGACTACGAGAAAAGTAATTTGGGATCCAAGGAAGCTGATGACCAGTTTGCGCACCTTCATTAGGTCTTACAGCCCCCAGAAAAGCACAGCTACCTCCAGGCACTTTGGCAAGAAGGGGTGCAATGATCAAACAAGAAGGGCACATCTGTAAGGGCTCCCAGCAGCAGGATGAAGCTGCTGAAGCAGAAAGTCATGGAAAGAACTCGGGGGGGGAGGGGCGTGAAGAAAAAAAAAAAAAAGACTGAGTTCTTGTAGTTTTGTTGTTTTTGTTGTGCTGTGGCTTGCCATTTTTTTCCTAATCATTTTTACAACTTGCCTGTCAGCGGCTCCCCAGGAGCTTTCAGTTGTGAGAAATTACTACTACTGTGAATTCTGTTGAAACAACAGCACTACCTGAGAGTGATTTTAATTATGACAGGCTTGCTGCAACTTCCATGCATTGAGCAGTCCTGTGGGAGTTCATCTGAAGTTCACTACTTAAGAGGCTCTGCTACTGATACCACATTAAGATCATCTCAATTTTTTTTCTTCTGCCTCAACTGCCCAATTGCCGTGGGCTTTCTTTTTCTTGAAGAAAATAGATATGTCCATAGTGCAGAGTAAACATGGCCCATCTTCATTAGAGGTTCATTTAATGCTGTATTAGCAGTTATCTGTAAGAGTACATACTTGTAAACTTGTGGTAAAAGCACCTAATAAAAAATCCTCTCAATTATTTATAAAAGCAGTTTGAGTCTTGAAGTGCTACTCACAGAAACTGAACATCCTCCTTGGTGAATTAGTGATCACTCACTATTTGAAAGGACATATTTTGAGTGCCTGCATACAAACAGAGCTAAATCAATAACCAGCAGCCATCATTTGGATTTCAGCTCAGCTCTGAAGTAGCACAGAAACGTCTTACAAAGGTAGCAAGTCTCTTAACTTAGCAGGGTGGAGGGACATTTTCTGAAATACCACTGCTGCATTAGGCAGCTGAAATGCAGAGCTGTAACAGTGAGATTCACAGTTGTTTTGCAGATTCAGATGAACCAGTGA
This sequence comes from Centrocercus urophasianus, assembly GCF_019232065.1. Lineage (NCBI taxonomy): Eukaryota > Metazoa > Chordata > Aves > Galliformes > Phasianidae > Centrocercus > Centrocercus urophasianus. Next base: position 20,892,935 of record NW_024884767.1, on the reverse strand, counting down.
GGAATCATCTGTGTGGCACTTACAATCCAGTGCAACATCACATATAGATAATTATCCTGTGCTTCTGCATTTCCCAAGCATGGGAACTACATTTTCTGCTTTAAAAAGACAATCTTCCTTTCTCTATGCAGAAACCACAGATAACATGACATGGTCCAACACTGCAGTATTCAGTTTTAAAATTCACAGTTTTACAGGCATGTATGCTTCATATAAAAAGCTATTAGATAAAAAAAGCAAATTTTGTGCAGAAACCTGAACATCTTTAAAAACTGTTTTCTGTTTTCAGCTGATTTCAGCTTCCCTTTTCACTTCAAAAATCTTTATCATTTGCAATCCTTCATGTTTTGGAACACAGGTATTACTTTCACTTGTAACATGCTGAAACTTCAGAAGACAGGTTGGTCACAGGTGACACCTCAGCCTACAGGAGCCCATTTTTATTAGATATTTCTAGCTTACACCCATCATGGTCTGGAAAGATTCTTACTGAAACAAACTAAAACGAGAAAAACATTAAATTATGAATAGTAAATTCACGAGCTTATGCAGCTGCAAGTATTACCAAATCACGCACATAAACAATTTTTTTCTTCTGATAGTATTTTCTTTGTAGAAAAACACACTTTTAGCAACTCACCTATACAATTCCCATATCCATCCTGTAAAGCCTCAGTTTCTCATTCTCCACCAAAAAATAAATAAATAAAATAAAATCATTGATAAAAACTTAAAAAGAAAGAACACTTCTGTCTCCAAATGCAATCATTTCAATTAATTTCTGAGTGTGAAAACAGCTCAGATGTCATTAAAAAAGTACACTTCTTCCTTTTTTGTGAGAAAGTGCTCAGTAGCGTAAGATCCACAGACTTAGACAAACTGATTACAAAACTCCCCTCAACTTCAATACTGGATTCTGATGAAGTTTAAACTACATGCATATGTAAGTCCTGTTGGGGTGGGTGTGACTGGTGTTTAGGGGGAAAATAATAAAGATGGACAACCATATGCAGGTTTACCTTACCTTTAAAGAAAGACAGGAACAAAGGTGCCCAGAGATACAGCCCAGAATAAAAAAATCCCAAGCACTTTTCAGTAAGCATTGTCCAAACTGGCTGTCTATCCTTTCCAGAGCAGAGGGTAAAAGAAGATGAAGTCCAAGGGAGAGTCTGCAGTGACTGATGGATTTGGCAATTATAGTAATAAGGCACCAAACCAGCTTCCCACCAGGAGAGAGAAGTGCATTATCTTGTGTGCTTCTCCCGTCCCCAGGAGCCAAATCAGCTCAATGCTGGCTCAGTAAATCTAAACACAAAGGGGCTAGATACTTAGCCCAGGACTGTGGGTCCCAGGCACTCTAAGCCTTTCCTTGATCAGCAGCAAATGCCAGCGATCCTCGCACACAGCTGTGTGTGTGCTGCATGGAGGGGGGGCACTGCTGCCAGGGAGATGCTTTCCACATCTCCACTGATTGTACCTAACTCGAGAGAGCACGTCTGCAGCGCTTCCAGTGCTTGCACTCGAGTGCCTCTAGAGCTGCTGCCTAGAAAAATGAGTTTGTCCCCCGCTGCTTTCTCTCAACTGCCTGTGTAACTTGCAGTGCACACCTGTAGCATGATCTCCCTGCAATTCTCTGCCCTATCCCAGACACGGAAGCTGGGGAACATAACCCTGGTCAGTCTCACGCCCTCCTCAGTATAACCTTTCCTGTAAGCACTTCCATGAAAGGCAGGTAGTTGTCCTCGTTCCCCCTTCTCCACTGGCCCACTGCTGATGGCTTTGCAGCTGGGAATTTTGTAAACATCCTGGTTTCCCCAGCTCACTTGCTCTGCCTTCCCACTCCACTCTATTCATCAGCCAGATAAAAGCAAGCTGTGAATACAATTAATGACATTTAACAGTTTTTTTCACTGCTTTTACATCTTCTGCATAGTTACCTACTTCTCTTTCACTGAAAGCACTGTCTGGACGTGGGAACATCATGCAAGTCTTAGGAAATTTTGCCAGCCTGTAGTCTGTGTTGGATTTCAAAAGGCCAGGGACAGAAGGGGTGTCCTGCATTTTTCTGCCAAATTTTACCAACAGACTTTTCTGCTTGGGTTGAAAGTTGTTGAGACCTTTCCCTCCTCCCCACAGTCTCAATCCCAAGTAAGGGCAATGAGTCCTTCCTGGGCACATACTCAGACCCTGCTTGTGTCTTTCTAGCTTTGAGTTGTGTACCATTGAGACACGACAGAGGGGAAGGGGGTTTACATCTTCTGTAGTTTGTGTTGCCAGGGTGAAAAGTGCTGCAGCACCCTCATATTCAGCTGTTAGAACTCTGACCTCTTTTCTGCCACTCAGAAGACCTCCTAGAGAAACTCCAGACAGGAAGTATCTAGCAATATGGTTCTGTCTTTGACTAGGATCTGACAGGAATATGGAGACCAGCACATAGCACCGAACTGCAAATGGCACCATGTACAACCTGGTGGGAGCCAGGTTGAAGTCGGAATTTTGCAGGACAACCCCTGCCAGGCCTGGATATCTCCTCAGAAATCAGAGCAGCTGCTTTTTGTTTACTACAGACACTTCTATCATGCTGGACGTGCAGTTGAAGACAAAAATAATATGTGGGGATGAATGAGGTGTTAATTCTGTCATGCTATCTGGTGCTATAGGACAGTACTCTCACACAAGGATATTTGATGCTGAGACATACAAAAATTGAAACCTTCACAGTTTGTTAGGGACATAAAATTGAGAGGATGGACAAAAACCAGACAGTTCAAAGATAATGAAGTATGCTCTGAGAAGCAGACATAGGAGATTAAACAAAATACTCTGATATGTTCCCAACAATAATCTTCAGGGTTTGCTCAGAAGTTCTTCTGAAATGAACCAAACACACATTCCTAGGATACACTTTGTCCAGAAAGAGAAGACAGACAGCTCACAACTGTATTTAAAAATAAATAAATGAATAAATAGATAATAATAACAATACAGAGAATCAAACTCTGCCTTCAGTGTGATAAAGGGGGAATGAGGGAGTACACTGTCTGAAGGAAATGATTAAACACGTAACTCCAATCAGAGAATTACAATAGGGTAAAGAAACTTTTCCAATGGAGAAGCATGTGCTCAACCACATCATGACAAGTAAAGAGATGCAGTCTGCAAGAAAATTGCTCTTACAACAGGTAAAGAAGCAGCATTAAGTGAGTCTTGAAGGCTTGTTAGTGCCACTCATGTTAGTGCATAATATTATGCACTTTGAAGACTGTGGGGGAGGATTAACATGTCAATACTAGAGAATATGCCATTAAGGATCAGATACCTTGCAAGAGTAACAGAGAGATGTGAGGATGCAAACACTTATCTCTTTGTGAAATGGCATGGATAATAATATCTGATTAGAAAGGGGTGTAATTTGAGATACGTATGTGAATGAAACTCACTAAACTGCACTGAGAAGTCCCAGGTGCTGAGAAACCCCAAAGTGATAATGCTAAAGAGTAAGATGATCACCAGCTGGATTAAACAGTAACTAAGGAATCACAGACAAGACTTTTGACACAAGGAGTTGGCTTGAAAATAAGAAGAAAAGCAGCATAAAAATTTGTGATAAGAGAGCAGTAAAGAGAGAAGCAGCCATATCATCTGACAGTGCCAGAAGCGAAATCTCAAGCATTGCACCCTATGTCACAATGAAGCAGCCTCCCCCAGCAATGCCATGAAGTTTGGGGGCTGCCAGATGGGATGTGACATGTAGAACCAGTCAGGTGTTTCTCTCACCTGGCTGGGCAGGCATATATTACAGGGAGCAGCATGAGTGCACATGAAGCTGAAGCATCTACATCTGCTCTCTGTGCAGAGAGGAATGGCTCACTGTAATTGAACATCTTTAGTCTTGGAGAAGGACAGAAATCATGCCACTGTGGTGCCAGGCATATGCAGCTGCATGTTATAGCACAGTTAGAAGACGAGGGGCTGCTTATGTGGCAATGCTGCTGAGACAGACATTTAGTAAAGCACATTCTGCAAGGTAATAGTGAAGGCATCTCTGAATGCATGGCAGAGGACAAGTGTATTTGGAAAAGAGCGTAAAACATTAATGAAAGTCCTGAAATCAAGACATCAGTATATGCAGAAGTGTTTTATTTATTTTTAAACACACGTGTGCCTGGTCAGAGTGCATCTCGATCCTTTCTGCGATTCACAAGTTATCTATCTGGATACACACCTCAGTGCCATTTTCTCTCTGGCTGCACTTGTTTATACACTTGTAAATGAATTTGGATTCTCGTTATGCAACAGATAGGCAGGAATAGAAAACAGAATAGTTGGGTGGACACTTCAATTCTAGCTGCTCCAGTTCATGATGTTGCTCCACTGCTCTTGTCCTCACCTCTATTCTGCCCTCTCTAAAGAAATTTAAGATTTCCTCATAGGTCTTGTGTTTCTCTAATCCACATACATGCTAGTCTCACTTATTCCAGAGACACCAGGGTCTGGTGCTGGGTATTCTTACATCTGAATGTGTCAGTGTCTCTGTCACAGATGTCTGTGAGTGGCTGCAGGAGGTTCTGATGCACCAGGACTACTAACTAGACGACAGGTTAGAAACGTGAAAATTTGGCACAAGTGGCCCTCAGTGTACAAGAAAGGCCTCGGTGTATTTGGTTTACGTGGCAAGATTTTGATAGTGCACGGAGCTGAAGGGGTGGCCTTCCATGTGAGAAGAGACATGAGGCTGTCTCTAGACACAGCCAGTTCCACCCAGACCTAAACAGACCACCCACTGGCTGCAGCTGAGCAATCAGCAATCCTCATGACGCTTCCGTGATAACAAATTTAAGGGAAAAAAAAAAAAAACCCAAAAAATTCCACTGCACAGTAGCTGTGATGCCAGAGAAAGCTGTGAGAGAAACAGCCATAAAGAGAAAAAGCAGGGAAGGAGGTGCTCCACGCCAGAAAAGCGTCCCTGTGGCCTGTGGAGAAGACCAGCAGGCTCTCCCTGTGCAGCCTGAGGAGGACTGTGTTTGAACAGCCTGTGATGGACTCCACTTGCTGCAGATCTGGCCTGATGGAAGCTGCAACCCATGGAGAGCCCGTGCAGGAGCGGACTCCTGACAGCAACTGTGGCTTGCAGGACACCTAGACTGACGCTGTCTATTCCTGGTGGACTGTACACTATGGAGTGGACCAGCACTGAAGCAATTCATGAAGCCCTCACGAGGGACCACATATCAGAGCAGCATGAGAAAGGAGCAGCATGAAGTGCTAACTACAACCACTGTGCTGCTCAGAGTTGTGGGGAGATGGAAGAGTGGGGAGTAGGGAAGAGGATAAGAAAACACAGGGGTAGAAAAGCTATTTTTTAGTTTCGTTTTTATTTATCACTATTCCACTCTGTTACTGATATGCAATAAATCAAAATATTTTTCCCTGAGTTGAGTCTGCTTTGCCTGTGACTATAATTGACAAATGATATCCCTGTCCTTATCTCAACCTATGCATTTTCTCTCCCCCTTTTGCTGAGAAGGAGGTATGGCAGTGGCTTGATGGATGAGCAAAGGGTAACCCACCCATCACACCTGCCTTCCTGAAGGCAGCCACAGGGCTTAGCACAAGATGCATTGCCATTACTCCCTATGAGACCCAGGCCTGCCAGAGTCTTTAGCTTCAGAAATCCGTATCTTCAGCAATAAACACTGAGCGGTATCAACACAAGCTCAGCAGCTATGTGCTTGCTTCCAGAGTACTTAGACTGTCCATAAGCCACACCATGAGATCAGCTATCCATACCAACCCCATGCAGAACCTTCCCAAACCCACCCAAAGGAGTGACAGGATGTGTTTCCAGTGAATCACACGCAATCACAGTAGTAAACATCCCTAGAAAAGGAAGACCTTGCCACACAGACACCATTGATGCATATATCTAAAACTAAATGTGTTCATAAACACTTTTATCTAGTTTTATACAGTAGGCAATCACATTCTGGTAAACTAAGCAGAAAGTTGTCAAACAAACACAAAGAAAAGGCTGTAGGCAACACTCACAGACATGAAAGTCACTGCTGATACTCTGATTCCACTGTAAAGCAAAACTAGAAAGTTGTGTCAGTAGAACTAGGAGTAACTAATTGCTTCCTACTAGCTCAGCCTCAAATATTTTACCCATCATAGTTTCATGTTGCTCTTCCTCCAACAAAAGGCAGGATTACTGCTTGTTGTAAACCATTTAATGATCAAAAACTTCAGAAACCTTTCATCCTTGAATTAGGCTGAGCCTAATTCAGGGACTTCCTGACAATTCCCCTTTACTCTGTGAGACATTTTCAAGCGTCCCATTTCTTGGTTCTAAGAAGTTCTCCCAGTATGGAGAATCTGCAAGGTGGAAGGCAAATGAACAGGCCAGACGAAGGGCTGATGAAGCTACTAAAAGGCAGCCTTCCTTCCACACAATCATTTTCAGAAGTCATAACTAGAAAACTGTAAAACTTATTACTTGCCTCCCTTGAAGCAGAATCGCTTGCTTTGACAGCCTGTGTTTAGTTTTAGTCACATTTACATACATGCAGCACCAGCTAGCCACAAAGCGCAAGATAGGACAGGGGAGGACACTCACTCTGCCTGTAGGCTAATGTACCAGATGGGTAGCTTTTTTTTTCATAGGACTATTTAAAACCAAGTTTCAACATGTTGCAGGCTCTTCAGTTATGCAAGAGTGCAGCAGCAGGAGTAACCATGCACTCTGGACAAAACTCGTGTGCAGTTGTTTACAGCAACCCCTCAGGAGGAGAAAAAACATCACACTTAGGGGTCAGATCCAGAGACAGATGAGGACTAAATGCATTTCCACTGGGCTGCTGAGTGTGAAGACACTTTATTGAACGATTACATGGGGGGGGAACTAGAA
>NW_024884767.1:20787768-20885928 GCF_019232065.1 Centrocercus urophasianus | reverse complement strand
AGAAAAAAGAAAAAAAGAAAAATAACCCCAGCAAAACCACATATTCTGCCCAGTGGCCGAATAGATCATATTATGTTTCCGGACACCAGTATCTGGAGGGAAGGCACCACTTTGTAACGTGACACACTGAGCAATCTCAGTGCTGCTAATGAAAGTGGAAGAAAATGGATTTTTGCTGTTCCAAGAGAAACATCCTCACCATTCATCCAGCAGAGCCCAGAAGCACAACAGGCATCTACTACACTTTGAATAAAACCATATTTCCCTCCTCACAAATCGTAACTGTCCATTAAATTGCTTAATGCAGTGGACAGTGTAAATTTGAAGCAATCCCCTTCCAAGGAGGATGGGAGATGCCCCCCAACGGTGGCTTGAATCTGTGGCTTATTTCAATACTTATTACAGGTATTTTGCCAGAGCAGTAAATTGGCAAAAGGATATGCTCCCAGTTACTCAGCTGAGTGATTTCACTTGCTTTCATGATCCTTGAGGTCCCTTCCAACCCTGGCTATTCTGTGATTCTATGAACACATATTTTGAGGTCAACCCCTGTGAAATTAGGGGTTGTGCTTGTGCATAAAGACATCAGATTTGTCTCTGAGAGTCTACCTCGGAGCTGTAGGATACATCTGGTCACAAACTCCAGTCTTTGAAGGCTCTCCTTTACCAAGCAATACAGTAGTAACAGTATGAAACGTCACCTAACCCAAGCCAAAATACAAACACGGTTACAAGCCACTGCACGTGTTCTTCCTAGAGTAACCATAGCTTTGAATTGCCACTCCGTGAAATGGTGTTAGCTGAGCTGCCACCCCTCCGCAGGGTGGATTCCTCTACTCTCTCAAGGTAAGGCTGTTCAGTCCACATGGCTTACGCTTAAAATCAAAGCTAATTACAGGTTTGTTGATTACGTGCCATTAGCTGCTAGGTGACTTCTGCTTCTAGTCCCCTAAGAGATCCTGTGCTGTGGCTGGGGAGAGCAGGCAGGCTCTGCCTTAACTTGGGAGCCTGAGGTTGCACAGGGTTGTGCAAAGCAGGCACACAAGACAGCACACAGCCTTGGCAGCATCCCGTGAGCCCGAAGTACCCCTACACCACCACAAAACAGCAGTGCAGCATTATGACCCTTCGAAGCTTAGAGAACATCTTCACTCTGCATTCCCTGCACACCTGCCCTGCTCCTGAAAAAAAGAGTCTGTGGCTATTGCAAGAGGAGTAAGCTTCGGTGGTGCCCAGCAGGCGTGCAGCACTTCTCATCCCCAGGGGCTGAGCATCCTAGCTCTAAGCCCTGGCTCTGTCCTTCCCCCACAGAGGAAAAGAACACCTGACCACTGCCGGCCGAGAGCCGTCTGTGCCCACTCCTGTCTGCCTCTGCGCTATGGCTGCCCCAGCTCCTCCACCCTGAACCACAACTGGGCGCTGTGGTACCAGAACTGCCAGCAGGACCTCTGGAGGCTGGAGGAGCCGCTGACACAACTACGGACGGACTCTTTCTGTGTCTGGGAGCCTTTCTTTCTTAGCCCAGTGCCTACGCAGCTCGCTGGCAGACGGGAACCGCGAGTGAGAGACAACCCTCCCCCCGCCCTCAGCCCACACTGCGCGCAGAACCACGCGCATGCATACGACTCTTGACCACTAATCAAGATACAAACAAACGCATGCGCAGTGTCCGTTCTCCGTCCTACAGGCACAGCTGAGCGCATGCGTACGCACAGTACGACCGACGGCATCCACGCGCCTCCGCCCCCCCTCCGCCCCGGCCTCCACTGCGGCACTACCGCCTCCGTGCGGCCACGGGCTATCGAGTGGCCCGCCGAGGAAGCGGCACTGCGCAGGCGTGGAGGCTGTGGGGCTGAAGGCAGCTTGCTGGCGTAGTGGTAGCCGTAAGAGTGGCCGTGATGCTGCCCACAGCCAGTGCTTTGCTTCATGGCCTTCGAGATACAGCTCGAAATGACCGAAACTACTCCCGGGCTCCTGATCGCTGCATGACTGAATCCAAAGACCTCAGTCTGTGCTAGACCCAAAAAATAACAGAAAAGCTGTTTCAGGGCCCTCGAAGACTTAATAATGCTGACATCTTACACCTACATCTCGCAGACATGTCTCAGAAAGGGGCTGGCAGTGATGATGTACTACCAACCCATGGATTTGAGGTGGCAAAGTAGTACAGCTACCAGAGGACCTGAGCCCCAGCTGCTCCCACTAACAGCAGAGTGAGTTTGGCTGTCACATATGTCTGGGCTTCAGGAAAAGCAAAAACTTGGCTTTTGCCACCAGTGGGATTTGACCATGAAAAATGCTGTCTGCCTACTGCTGTTCCTTGTTTGGATCTCAGGGGATTTCTAGAGTTTTGAGATGCCCAATGCTCCAGAAGCCCCATTACTTCCAGCCCTCTACTGCCTTCTGCTACTGCCTTGGTTTTTCCTGTCTAGAAACTAGAGGCTCCAAATTCAGGACTGCCCCACAGAAACGCCTTGCTGTCTTCAGTGGTGACAACTGTGTACTCTGAAAGCCAGACTTGTTCTGTCACCGCACTCTCAGAGACTGATCTGAGAGTCTGAGACTTCCTGAAATGGGATCTCACAGGGTGTACATGAGAGAAATTTGCCCAGGCAGAAAGTTAATATTGTTCCTAAAACCTTTCCAAGTTCTTTTTCCACAAAGTCTCCCACATAGTCTAGTTTTGTTCATTCTTGCAGCATATGTGGTGCTGGGACATATTTTCTTCCATCCTAAACTACCATTTTGAGTTGAGCCAGAGCTACAGAGGGAGCTGCTTGCAAAGCCGTGTGAACACAGTGGAACTGAGAACAGGGCCACTGGTTTTAAACATGCTACAGACCTAGAGGTGCACCTACTATAGCCTAGTCTATATCATAGATGACCCAGTGCTGTAGGTGTTGTCTTCCTGTACTAGTGGGCAAATAGCTGTGGAGGCAGCAGGCTCTTTGCTGACATGCCCCATCAGAAGTGCTGCATGGCAGTACTGGTGACTGGCAGCTCACCTCATGGCAGCTCACCTGACCTCTCCACAAGGCTCTTACGTAGCTGTACTCAAAGGAACATCCTGTACAGTGCTTTTATCTGTACAACTCCTTCTGCCTTTCTCACACCTACAGTTAAATCTGGTCTCTACAGGACAGTGCAGGTGAGAACTGTTTGGAAAGAAGTGCTTGGTCTCCAGGGTGTAGCATAGTTCACCCCTAGACTCCTGAGAACTTGGCCTTCATTTGCCAGGCCCATGCAGTCCCAAGAGGAGATTGCATCAAGAGGGCAGAGAGCTGTGAGAAGGGTGGAAAGAATGTGCGTCCCTATCACAGAGGACTCCTTTAAGATCCAGAATTACCTGATGGGAGCAGTTGGCTGACCAACCAAATGACCTTTACATCTTTGCCTTTTAGAAAACCAGAAAGCCTCTAGGGAGACCACACCACTGCAAGGACCACCCATCTTCGCTAGTATTCTGCAGTACAAGTGATACCTACTACCAAGGCCTTTAATGAGAGTTACTGTGACTGAGAGTCACAGAAAGCTTGCTAATGCTGTCAGAGCAGACCTTTGGCAGGAAGAAGACACATATCCATCAATCCAGCATGCCAGGGCCATGCCTTAACATCAAAATCCCTCTGTCCTGAAGATTTCAGCTTCCTACTCATAGGCTTTCCAAGGCCTGTGAGCAGCAGCTGAGTTACGCACCCCTGAGAAGGACACAGAGCAGTAAGCTAACTGTAGCCATGGTTTGACCTGGGCAGAAATTTGACTCTCTTGTTCTGGAGACTAAATGTTAAGTTAGCACAACCAGTACAAATAAATGGTCGTGCAAGCTGCGCACAAACTACCTAGCTCCACTGTTAGCCACACCATCATGCCTTTTCAGTACGTTGTGAGTGTATGACAACCCTTGTGAACGAACAGCCCACTTCACATTATATCTGGAATGCAGAATAAGCTTTGCACACCTGTATGTCTGATGGAAAAAAAAATGTTGCCTTTCAGTGTTCCCTTATATGATCGGATAAAGATAAGAGTATTTAACTCCCGTAAGGTAGATTCTGACTAGGACTACAGATTTTGAAGATGCTTGCTATTAGTTACCTCTCTCAACCTGTCCTTGAGCATAAAGGTAACTGTAGTATCACCTTCAGCTAATTTCATACTGCCTTTCTAGAGATCTAAGATACCACTCAATATCACAATTTCAAACACAACTTCATGCACAAATGCAAAGCATAGAAACCTTTCATTTCTGCTGTAGCAGATGTGATGCACCCTTGCATCTATAAAAAGAAAAGATGATTTTTTTCTTAATATTTTATTAAATGACCCTTTATTAAAAAACATAAGCATTTGTTAATATATAAATTTATAAAGTACCAAGTGATTTTTGTTTCCCAGTACATCAGGACTCAGAAGTGAACTGGTGTATTTGGTGTTAATTCCATGTATTAGTCCCAGGGCTGCAGAAATTACCAACAAGTTAGTGCCAGAGATGGCTAATTTCATTCCTCTGACAGATCTGTATTCATCTTGCTTCACTTCAGTTTAAGACATCCTTCCTGCTCACCTTGACAGACATCAGTGCTTGCAAAGGATAGCAAGGCTGGAGCTGTAAGAACTAGCTGACTCCCTAGAAAGATGCAGGAATTTGTTTTATAAAGGGAGAGAATTCCAATATCACAGAATCATCTGAGTTGAAAGGAACCTTTAAAGGTTGTCCTGGCAATGAATGGGACATCTATAGCTAACTACATGCTAACACAGAAGAGAATTCAGTCATTGAGAAAGTTCTTTTTTACCTTATTTCTTAGGGAAAGTGCATTCTTTGCCTTGTGAACATCTAACCAGAGTGGAGAAAAACAGTCACTGTTTTCAGAGGTCAACAATTCTGAGATCCCCCTGCAAGCCGCATGGTATGAAACATCCCCAAGTTCCACCATCTGTTTTTTTTAGCACCAAAATATTCGAAAGTAGAAAGTCCTGAAGTTGTATGTTAAGACCTGAACACCAAAGCAGGACACTGGGCTGCTGTGCAAGTATTGTCAAATGAAAAGACCATTATACCCACTGTAATTGGTAGTGTAACAGAACTCCGAAGGGCTCTTTTGGGTCACTAACAGTCTCTTCAAACACTGAAGAATAGCTGTCAGTTGCAGAGAGAAATTGAAGGTTTTGGATGTTGTTTCTTACTTGATCTTCCTCAAAAAAGTCCCTGTAATCTGCAGGAACTTGTGCAGGTGCCGTCCATTCTCTACATAGTCATCTCGCCAGATCTCTTGCCAGTTCTGCGCCACCAAGCACTGCCACACCATTCACAAAAAAGTGACCCGACTTCTGCATGACTGACTGACTTTCTCCTATGGGAAAGCATGTCTTGGCTTGGTGGAATACACAACCCTAATCACATCAGCAAGTTTGTCTTCTTGTGCAAAGCTTGAATCAATGGAATTGCAGGGCAGATGATGAAACAAACAGAGCCCAGCTAAAACAAACTGATCTAAAATGTCTCAGCATCCAGCAAGTGACCAGACAGGGCAAGGAAAACTGGCATACTTAATGTCTGCTGCTTACTCATTTTTTCTCTAACAGTCCTGTTTTCTTTTCCTGTTTCTAAGAGAGGACTAAGTGTCTTACTTGCAACAGATTTATATTGCAGATCATACACTTACATCTCCTCACTGCAACAGAATGATGTAGCTCCTGCCACACTATTGTGCCTCCTAGGAGCTCCACACTTAACAGGAAGAATCCTTACACTGTATGAGAACCACAGTTCTGGAAGGCAATTTTTCTGGCATGTTTGTGGTAGGAAGTGCTTCCACCCCTTTCAAAGCTTCTCTTCTGATCCAAATACACATGCAAAAATGGTGAAATATGATGCTCTTGTTCTCTGCAACATTTCTTCAGCTTGAACCAAGTCAGGGAGAAATCCCTGTTATCTGTGTAGTTGTCCAGTTCCTTTGGTCTCTCTGGCAGCCCAGTGCTACACTCACAAATAAATACCAGACTGGGGGAAGCATAGCAAATGTGCCCCAATGCCTGCAGTAGCCCCCCCCCCTTCTGAAATCCAAAGTGCTTGTTTTGCAGCAGGACCCATATCCCCGCCTGCCAGCTGAGCACATGCAGTCCTGAACCCTGCTCACAGGCCTGAGTCCTTCCCTGACTGGTCCCTTGGTATACCCTCCTCAGCTGGATTAGGCTTCAGGAACATCATCTGATCCTGTATCTTCTCCCTCGACTGTGTCACTACTGTTTGTCTCAGCATGGAGCCGCTTGTAGTCAGTGTGAAAGAAGATGACGTAGAAACATGCCATGGCACTGCAGAGGCCTGCCATCAACAGGACTGGAGCTGCAAACAAGATACACTTTTAGATGGTGAACTGAATCCTCATTCTCCAGTGTTGCAAAAGTCCAGAGCAACTGCACGGTCCAGGTGAAAATCTCTCCAGGGCTAGCCTGAGGACAATGTACAGCTTAAGACTGGGCAACACTGGTTGGGTGAAAGTCAAATCCCACCTCACATAACAAGGACTCTGAAAGATCATTTGACTGAAATCTGCCAGGGCTCAAGTCCTCCATGGCCCCACAGGTTGGAGGTCTTACATCACTGCACGCAGTGAGTTTGTGGGAATATGTCTGCATGTATTTTGTGTGCATGTGTGTGTACAGCTGTGTGTTGGGGACTGGTGAAGAAAACTACAAGCCCCATTTCCAACTCTCTCTCACAGGTAGGGTTGCCATCCACTACTTCAGGCTACCCAGGGCCTCATCCAACCTGGCCTTGAATACCTCCAGGGATGGGACATCAATGGCTTCTCTGAACCTCACCACCCTGAGGAAGCCATATTGCTTTTTGGGGACAGCGAAGTCTTGTTCCCTGTCAGCAAGTAGAGCTGGTTCTGGGGGTTCCTGCTCAGCTGAAAATTTAAAAGAAAAAATGCTTGCCAGCCTCTGTGTTACGGTGTGTCCTTAGGAACTGATGTTAGTATTACATAAATAAGAGATCAAAATGAGAATTTAGCTTACAGTGCAAGCATATTTGTGCTCCATTTCATCTCAGTTTGCCTTCTCCTGGCTAGGAACAGTAGTGTGGAATAAGTCAGAACAAAGCTGCACAGGCACACTACAAACCCTGTAACATCTATGCGTGCAGAAGCAAAGGAATTAATTTTTAGTCAGTGTGTCCGTAGTCTTGACTTGCCACATTGCATAGCAGCACAGGCTGTGTGTGCTACATGGATAGGATTTTCCACTAAGAGTGGTGAGGCTCAGAGACAGGTGCAGTAGAAACTGGTCTTGCAGGGTCCTTAACAGTGAGACATAGGTGGGAATGGGGGACATGTAGTGTGCAGCTGAGCATGCAGCATTGTTTTTTAAAGATGTGCTTACTTGTCCAGTCTAGGGCTCCATCCTGGTCAAGAGCGCAGGTAGAAGATGGGTCCTTAGAAACACGGACAGTGAGGGCTTGCAGCAGAATCATAAAAACCACACCTTCAATCTGGCTGTGGAGAGAAGCCAGCATGCAGTGACTACCTCTTTCACCAATGACCAAAACAAGTCCAGTTTCCTCAGTAAAAGAAAGCAATGCCCAGAACAGGGTCCTTCTTGCAGAGAAAGCCGCTATCAGCTGTTCCTGACCAACGCCCTTGGCTAACAGGCTCTGGTTCACAGGCCACATCAGCCTTTCAGAACACCCTGCCAACACAGCAGGATGACAGTGCAATCACTGCAAAGCTGGGAAGGTACTGAACTATAGCTGTCAAGGTGCTGAGGCTTAGTCACTGGCTAGAGGTTTGGAAATACCTCTCACTGCAGGGGTGAGGATGGGAAAAAGATTTCAGCCTCCTCCTCATCACAGCTGGCCGATAGCAGCAATGAAGTTCAGAACCAGCGGGAGACAAGAGCTTTCAAATCAAGTGTCTGTTGCCCCTCTTTGACTGGTTTCTTGCTGCTGCAGCTCCACTTGTTACACAGAAGTGGTACTGAGCAGGCATAACACTGCTTAGGGCTCAGTCATTCCTGCAGCAGAAAAGTACCAAAACGTTTAGTGGAAGTTCACTGACTTCACAGCTCAGCCAGCCACTTCATCCCTTGCACAAAGGCAGCGGCATGGCTGACAGTGATGCTCATTCTGCTCTGTCTGCATCAATTAACCTGTGTGTGCACAGGAACCCACGTTCATCAGTCACCTGGATTTAACTTGTCTGCTTACCTTGCAACAAAAATCAGTCCTGTAGATGTGCCTTCTCCCACAGGATAAGAACACTCCACTGCCAGCTCCATGGCAACAGGGTACATGGCAAAACCAAAGAAACCAAAGATTGAGCAGGAGATGGCCAGAGCAATGGCCTGATCTCTGAACCGAGAAGCCTGCAGGTGGAAAAACAGCATAAAAATCTCAGTCAACTTTGCTGCACAGAAGGTCTTTGAACTCATAACCTGCAGGTAGTCCCAAGCATTTGCTATCCACCAGCACTGTATTTCTTCATTCTTCAAATCTCTAGAGTCAACAAATTGCTACTCAGTGAACATTTAGCTTTTTAAGCCAGGCAACAGAGGATCAGCAGAATTATGCGAAGAATGTGGATGCAGTCACAGTACTGTAACTTGATTTTCTGAACTTACTAACTGCAAGTGCACTCGCTTTATCTCCACAACTCAGTGAAACACACTCTGTCATCCTGATAAGCATTTCAGAACTGGCAATTTGCAGTGAATTACATGTGAGAATTCACTGGGATACTATAGCTCAGTTTACACTTAAAACTATTCCTTATCATGTTAGATTCATGTTTGTAACACTGGGATATTTAAACAAACAAACAAACACAAAGAAAAAATCTGAATAATCCACAAACTTTGGTGCTAAATCTAATGCTCAAAGCAGCCTAATTCCTAGGTCTGGTGGAAAAAAATGGCCTTGTCTCACCACTAAGAAAGTTAGGAGCATAAGCCCTGCAGCCAGAGTGCTGGTAACCTCATTCCTTAATAATGCTTTAAATTCCCAAAGAAACAGCAGGTGTCTTGCAGCAGAGCTCCAGAGGCCTGGATGGAGCTTGTGAAGTACAAACTGTGTCTGGATTCAGAGCTCAAAACATCAGGGCATCAAGCAGATTTGGATGGGTGGATTTTATTTTACTGCTTTGAACTAATAGTTTGTCTGTATGGGACAAGGGTGAGGAAGAAAAGGAGGGGTAAGAGAGAAGTGATCCAACATAAGGAAGTAAATTGCATCAATTCATTTACGTCCTGAAGCTCTGTCTGAAGCTCCAAAGTTACTCTGTGAAATCTCCAGAAAAGGGTTTTTCTGTTAAAAATCCTATCTTCATAAAAGCTTAATAAATACTGTGACATCAAATGACCCTGTTTTGAGCTGATGATTTACTAGATGGCAACAGAAATAAGCCCATAGGTGTGGTACAATGCAAGGGAGAACTCACCACTGCAAAAACGATGCTGGCAAGGGCACTCAGACAGAAACAGACTTTAGTGGACTCTATGAAATTCCTTGTCCGGTCAACATACAATCCTAGCAGGAAGGCACCCAACAAACCGCACACTGTGAACAGAGCACCATCCAGGCCAGCAAATACCTAGTGGACATAAAAATTAAGTAGCTGAGAAAACACAGTGGTTAGGAATGAGGTTTTAATGTCACTGACTGATCCACCTGCCTGCTGCTAGCGGGCCACTTTCTGAGGCAGAGCAAGTTTTCACTGCAGGGCTGTGGGCTGCAAACAACTGGGCCCAGAATCAGTGCTCCTACACGTGTAGGACAAGAGTAGTCTTGAGGTTTCACTGGATGACAAATTTTGGCATGCCTGGCAAGGGAAGCTGAACGTGCAGCAAGGCAGGTCAATGTGCAGACATCTAACAGCTGGAGTTAAGAGTGCTTTAAGAGGACTCCAGGAGGATACAAGCGGTGGGACTAAAGCGCTGTCCGCCTAAGGCGAAACATAGGAAGTGGTGCAGCCCCTTGTTATTGCAGGGAGACAGCAGGAGGAACCAGCTGTGCAAACCCTGTTTACAGCCGCGAAAGCTGCACCTGGCCAGTACCCTGCGAAGAAAGGAGAAACAGATATGTCACAGTACCTGTGATTTCCTACTGCCTTGACTTCATGTAAGACTGCCTAAAGTAAAAAAGCAATTGCATCAGCCAGCCTTCAGCAGCCTGGTTGTTCTAGGGCTCACATGAGTCTCAAAGCCTCTCTGGGAAGTCAGAAAGCTGCTTAAACATCTATGTTCTACAACAGCTTCGGAAAATGCAATACCCTAAACAGTGTTTGGGGAGAAAAGGTTTTTAAATTGCAAAAGTGAGCCTGGACAAAGGCAGTAATAAAAACCTAGATCATCCATTACACTGAAAGACTGACTAACTGTGCTGAGCATTGATGTACTGCTTAACATACATTAAAGAGAACATGCAAATAAGATATGAGACTGCAACATATTCAATTGTCTTCATTTTGTTCTGATTTACTTATCAAGGAAATCATTTGGATCATGGAAGATGTGGTCAATGGGGAGGAAGGGAAAAAACTCACGTTTGAATAACCCTTTTCACAAAGGATTTGTTCTAGCAGAGCTGAAAAGCAGGTGAACATCCCAATTCCTCCTCCAAAGCACACTGCCAGGATGATGTACGGCTTGTTTCTCAGGAGCTAGAGAAAGAAGTTAACATACTTAAACAAGTGGTGAAGGAAAAATGGCCAGGCTGTGACAACAGACTAGGGGGTTAGATGCTCTGACCTCTTAGTTAGAAATGCTGAGGGCAACCCTGTGAGCAGAGGAGTATGGAACCCCTTGTCAGTTCGGCCAGCAGACAAGTGAAAAAACAGAGGCTGTGTAAGAAGGAGGGATCTCTTCAATGCCCAAATTCTTCTTCATCTGTTACTGCATCTGCTACCATCTCAGAAAGCTCAGGCTGTGCAGTCCTCTTGGAGGAGTCTAGTGTTCTTGTCTGTACTGGCTAAAGAGCAACCCGCCATGGCTAAATGGCCAGATAGTATCCCTCACAGCTTTGTTGTGAGCAGAATTCACTCCCCAAGGAAGAGAATCTTCCATGGCAGAACTGATGGAGTGAAATTCAGAGCCAACTTTCTCAGCAGATTCCTTAACAAATCCCTGCCTGTCAAAGCTGCATCTCTCATTTAAACACTGGTTCCTCTCTATGCTACAGCACTTACCATTTTGAGCCCCATGAAGAAAGGCTGAGAGGTGGAGTTAGTGGCACTGGCTGAAGGAGGTGTTGGAGGAACCTTCTCACGAATCCCCACAGTGGCTAGAACACAGGCCGTTAGGGCAGGAATGGCATAAACACCTAGCTACACAACAGAAAGCAAAGCAATGTTACAGGTCTTTCCAGCTCCACTGTTCCAAACACAAATCCCAACCAATCCCAGTGGCTGAGATAAAATCAGTTTTCATTTACCATCATTGGGATGTGCCTTCCTTCAGGAACTAGTGCAGGTGACAGAACGTTTGCTATAAGAATACCCAAGGGATTGGCTAGAAGAAAATAAAAAGATGTTTTTCATGCAAGCAGTCATAATCATTTATTAATCTATATCACCACTCAGCACCAGAGTAGCAGCTTCCAAAAATCAAGTAGAGTCAGACCAATGAAGAAACCAAATATATGAGAGAAATTAACTGTGTGGTCTCACTGTTGTCACATTTGTTGCGTCATCATCAGGAAATTCATTTATACATCCATCTTCCTACAAGACCTAAAGCTGGAAATTGATTTTCATATACAAGTTATGTTGTCTGCACCCTCACAAGGCTGTTACAGTAACATAGGGACTTAATGAAGATAAACAACTACATGTAATCTGTCCTGATATTATACAGGAACAGCAACAAATAAAGGAGAAATCCAGACAACCTCAGAATCTCACCAGAGTCTGGAGCTAGGAAAACATGTATCCTAGCACTGGCTGGGACACTTTTGAATGCAATGTGATGCCTTCATGTATCACTTCCTCAGCCTTCCTCCAAGTTCAATGTCTCCTGAGTGCTTCACTGGCACCATGGTTTCCTTATTCACCTGTACATTCCTGCAGCATGATCAGCCACTGTCACAGCCAGCCAGCCTTAAAAGACTAATTTTTCACAGTGAGTAGAAAACCAGCATCCTGCAGGCACTTGCAGTTAGGGAAAAGGAGCGAGCCACAGCTGGTTTGTCTTACCCCTCTCCCACAAGAACAGTATGCATATCAAAAAGTGGTAGTTGCCAAGAATTGTCTGGCTACCTTCTGGCACGTGCACTGGATGTGTTTGTCAATTTTATTCTCAGAAGCAGCAAACATGCCAGGAGCTGGTAGTGCTGTAGATGTATGAATATTTAGTCTGGAGCAAAAAATCAGCAAAATATCCTTTTAAAATAATGAGAATCCATACAGCTAGGGAACCAGCCAGAGCAGCCTCATATTACATTTTGTGAAGACTGTCCAATAAGCACACAGCATGTACACAGTGCACACCTTCCACCACTCCTCAGTAAGAGAGTATTACTGATGTGTGGGATATTCCAGAGCTCAACCACTGAATTACACCAATATTTTGTATAGAACAACAGCAGTTCTGCCAAAGCTCATTAATAATGCTACAGCACACAACAATTACAGCATTCTTGCTCTGTATTTGGAAAGTACTCACTGATGTAATGGAAATAGTTAAACAACAATTCCTAGGGAGATGCATTAAAACTTCTGTATCTGGGTAAAATAAAACAAGAGAATTTCTCATGGTGTTCACAGGGATCCATTCTGGGCCCTGCACTGCTTCTATATGAGTAAGTCTCTGGGAGTGATAAGAGGACTGTGTATGGTAAATACTGAAGAGCACCAATGAGTAATAGTGATCTCAGCTACTCAGCTGGATCCTGTGTGGAGGACCTGTTTCTATCTGCATACGAAAAAAAACAGCAAATCCTGCTTAGAGGTACTACCAGAAGCTGTGGAGATACTGGCAGGGCCAGATTTTGCATACAGCATTGGTGCAAACAGTACTCCAACACTGAGCACTGCTCTAGCATTAACACAGGAAATGGATATTGATAAACTGGAACAAGCTGAGAGAAAAAGCTTCTGTGAGCAGACATGTAGATATGTGTGAAAAGGAAAGGGGAAATGTGCCTGTAAAGTGACTGTAAAGTGACTGTACTGGAGCATTTCAGTCTTCCTAGACAAAGCCAAGTTGGGGTGATTGCCCATAACTTCTTGCCAAGCAGGTTCAACACAACTGAATGGCCAAGGCACAACAAGCATGAGAAGTAGCATGTAGACATTTGTTAGTGAGGTAATTAACCACTGAAGTAAACGAACAGGCTGAGGCAGATGCTCCTTCTAGGCAATATTCAAACTCTTTTTAAAACTGAAATTCTGATTTTATACAGCAGACAGTAATGGGTGTAACCAGACACTACTAATGAAAGCCTGCTAGACAGCAACATGCAGGCGTTGCAGCAGATTATTATCACAGCCCATTCAGTCCTTACACTGATATCTCAGCAAGCCACAGTTTGAACAGATTCAAATCTTGAGTATCTACTACTCCTAGCTCTTCAGTTTTATTAATTCCCACAGTTATTCATGTAAGGTCAAAGGTCACTACATCAATGGTATACTATTTAGCTGCTCTGGATGCTCTCTCACTTAAAACAATCAGATTTCTACACGCTGTGATCCTTCATATCACAGCAAAGGATCACAGGGTCCAATGGTGCCCACCAACACCTTCTGAATTCCTCTGGTAGTACTGGTGTCACAACACACTTACAACAGAGCTCCTTCTCCAGAAGGGAAGGTAAAGATTTATCTCACTCCTGGGAAAGAAGTAACTGTGTACCCTACTCTAGGGAAGGTGGTGCAAAAAGAATTGCCTTGTTCTAACATCACATATATCCATCCTTCTAAATAAGCATTCATGGTCTGAGTTTACCAGAAGCACTGAGAAAGCTGTACAGGTGTCTTTCTAAACTGGCCTTTTCCCCTGACTTATCCCTTCTGACACAACTCTATGGCAGTGTGGAATCTTCCTCATACCTTCAGGTAATGATTTGGCAGCTGGAACCAGCAGGTCAGCCCAGTTTTTGGGTATGTCTCAAGGAAGAGAGAAGCCAAGGAAAATGTCACACAGAAGGAGGAAACAGGTCTTTTAAGTGCAGTATCCTAACCCTAGTAGCAGATAAAGGAACCAAGAAAAGGATGAGGTCAGAGAAAGCAGATCTGGTACCTCCAGTTTCCCAGCTTCCAGAAACTTTTGCTAGGGACTTTACAATTGAGAAATTATTTCTGTGTGCATAGTCCTGCTGCACTTAGTACATTCAGTGTGTATGCATGGCTCATCAAGTATATTTTACATGTGTAAGCATGTAAAATATATGCACTGGGAACAGATGATCAGCCTTGCTACTGGATGAACTGGTGAACAAAACTGCTGCTGCAGCCTCACCTCTATCTAGTTACAGAATTTGATTTCTATGACCACAAGCATAGCTTGCAAACTGGACATACGCTCAACAAGTTGCACAGGTAAAGCCACTGCAGACTTGAGATTTAGTAATGCTGAGGGCTATCCTCAGCAAAGATAGTCATCTTGTTATGGCAGAGGAGAGGTAGGCTGGGAACCTCACTTATAACTCTGCACTTGGACATGGCTGAGGCCCATTTCTCACTTGGTAGCATGAGAATGCCTGCCTGTCCTGTGAAGCCTCTGAAGGCACTGTTTTATTGCAGGAAGCTATGACACTTTTGGCTAGAGCTGTGTTTGCAAGGCCTAAGAACTGTGTAGAGAAGGCTTCATTTGCTGGCTGTCCCTGAAAGCAGTACAAATGCTAGTTCTGGATGCTAGTTCTACAAATGCAGGTTCTGGAAGGTAACAAAGTTACCGTGTAGTACCACTTACACATGGATGAGATCATATTTGCGGTTGCTCTCTGGTGATCTGGGAACCATAAAGCTGCCAGCTTAGTTGGTGAAAAGATGACAAGAGGCTGAGCCAAGGCACAGAGGCACTGCCCAACAAACAGGTACCAGTAATTCTGGGAGCCCAAGCTCATGAACTTCAGGACGCTGAACATCCGGATGATGCTACCCATCATATTCAGCCATGCACTCAGGATCACCTGCAAGCAGAAACAGCCATGGGTTGTGCGTTGCAACGCGAAGGACATAACTTAATGCAACAACATAGCATAAGCAAGGTCTCCGATGAATTCTGGGAGACACTAATAATGGTTAATAATGGCTGCACAGAAAGCTGCCTGCAGATTGTCCCCACCCCTTTGGATCACTGCAGGATGTTACTGATCCAAAGATAACCTATTTACCAGGCTCCTTAAGGATCAAGGTTTTCTGGTCTACACCATCATGCAGCTTATGCAAGACAACAGATACTGTTGTGGGATTTAGTAGAAATTCAAAGTTCACTATTCTCACTCTGTTTTCAAGTTTTTGCCATCACCCATTTATCTTGCTGTGATGATTCAAAGACCATGGAAATGAGTTATCCAGTATACAGGTCCTGCTAGTGTTCTGTTCCCTTAGTGCTTGTTTAAGTGCCACAATCTCAAGCCTCACAGTTTTTCGGAAGACTGTGCTGAGATACCAAGCTGCACACTGTGAGCTGACAGGAGTCACTAGCTTGCTTGCACCTGGTCCTGCCATTCCTTAAACTGGCCCTACAAGCACAACAGCTGTATTAACACTACTCCCTAGAAAACCCCATCCAATGCTGTCCATCCCTGTCAGATGGCTAAAGCAAAAAAAAAAAAAAAAAAAAAAAAAAAACCCAAGCAGAAAAACAGGAGAAGTACTACATTCATTATGACTTTTCCTACTACCCGCCCCCTTCCAAGGTGGTGACAGCTATTACTGAACTAGAACTGAGCATTCAACACAGCTATCCTCTTCTGCATTTAGCAAGACAAGATTCACCATCTACATACCAGTGCTTTGTCCTGCTAAACCCACAGAGAGGTTACCTCCACCATCACGGGAGGGTGACAAGCCCTCATGGTAACAGAATGATTCAACTCACAGCACATCTGAGCCCCACACTGTCAAGAACCCATGTTGCCACCAGACCAAAGGGGATTGAGATGAGCAGGTACACTATTGAGAGCCAGTTGACCATCTCCAGGGAAATGTGGAAGTAGGCAGCAGTCTGGTCAGCCACTGGAGCAAATGTCAGCCATAGCTGCAAAACAGAGAGTAAAAATGAGTAAGCATGACCATCATTACCAGAATAGATTTTCAGCATCCCTGCAACCTAATTACATCAGTAAGAGGCTTACAATCTAGTCTCCCTCCACCCATTCCAAAGGAGTCCAGCATCTGTCCTCCCTCCCACTTCTGCAGGAGGTTACTGGTGGGCTGCATGCCAACACGTCCTTGCCTGCAATGGTAGCAGCACAAGGGACAGCTAAAGGCAGTGCAGACTCAACACTTCACTAAGCAACAGCTGGAGAGGGCAGCATAAATAAATGCAACCCTGGGACTGCCAGATGTCAAAGGAGCACCCTAAATATATTAATACATTACATATACAAACAGCCTCACCAGATACAGTAGAAAAATATTGGTTTTCATGAAATGTAAGCTGTTAACCAATGTCTACCTCCACATACACCAACAAATTAAGATTTTAGATGTGAAAAGCAAAAAGACTTGCAGAGTGGAAAGCACATGTAACCAAATAAGGTGCAAGCATTTTGCCATGTTAATGGCAGTGTCAGCTAGCACAAGTTGCCATTTGGAGTGTTTTTCACTGTCAGGCAGACTGTATAGCTGTGCACAGTGTGGCAACGCCTGTTTAACATCTTTCCTGTACAGTCTGAAAAGAAGCACGGCTCATAAGAAAGGAGACCTTGTTCTTTACAACAGACACAGCTCAGCAATCATCAGGCAGTCACTTTCAGCAGCAGCCGCCCAGTCTCAGCATGCTCTCCCATGCACCAGGACAAGGCAGTGTGGCTGCCATGAAAGTGATGTTGGATGTCCTCCTGTGACACACAGTACTCCTCCTCCAAAGCCACACACCAGATTTCTCTTCTTCGAGCTAACTGACACCAAGACCAGAAGCGAATAGCCTCTGGCCTCAGCTGATGCCATCTATGCTAATGCAGTAGCCCAGGAAGGAAGGACAGACAGCTTGGATGTCAGTTTCAGCCTCTTAAAGACCATGGGAAGATAGGCAGGAGCAGGCGCTGGACAGCAGCAGCTGCGTGTGAATACATATCTATAAGGGCCCTGCTGGAACAGACAGGTGTGGGTGAGGAGCGTGTGCACAAAGCCCTGCAGCGCACTTGTGTGGCTCTCCTTCCTCTCCAAGTGCACCAAGTGGTGGTACAAGTCCTTCAGGAGAGCAAGTCAGGAGCCAGCCAGCCACGTGTGAACCAGCTCTGCCTGCTGCTTCCTCTTCCTTCCTCTTCACCTTACTCAAGCTGACAAGCACAGAGCAGGGCAGGAAGCACTCCCAGACTCATTCTGCTGTGCGTTTCTCTGTCCCCTCCACTGAGGCAGGAAGTTGCTCTTGTAAAGCAGTTTCCACTCTTTGAACTCAGCAGTAAGGAGGCAGAAAGGAGGCTTTTGCCTCAGCAGTTAGCACTTCCTGGATACTAGTGAACAGCAAAGCTTTAGGTTAAACACCCACACACTCAAAAACACAGTGTCAATTTAACAAAACAAACATGGAGTGCATCCACATAATAATGTCACCTCTTACTCAAAAGTGGTGGCATGAGACATCTGGGGAGCAATCACCTAAGCTTAGCCCAAATGTGGTCAGAAGTGCCACATAGCCCAGGACTTCAGGCAGAAACTGCATGAAGTAGATGATGCCTACTTAAGGACTTTTTAAAAGGATTTCTTACACTGTTTTCAGCTAGCAGTGTCCAGAACAGCAGTATTTAGAGATATGAGAACCAAGCTCCAGCAAGACAGTAGTCACTTCACGGAGCAGTTACAGACAGTGTCTCTTAAATCCACGTCAGTAACAGATGTTCAAGGAAAAGACAGCTTCTCTCTGGTGTAAAAGCTTTCCTTATCTACCCTCATATTCTCTCTCATAGAGAAAGAATTTTACAAGGTGATGTAGAGCAGAGGTACTTTCCTTTTCATCATCACACAGTCAGGCCCAGCTTCACTCAATCAGAATTTTAAAACAGAATGAACAAAGAAACATTTATATCTCAGCCTGTCCTTGTTGCATGACTGAGCGTGCTTTCCTGCAGACAAATTGCTCCTACATTGTCCTCGTGACACTGACAACAATCCTCCTCTCTCAGGGCTGCCTGCTGTCTGTCACTTTCACTGACACCAGAGGCCACTAAAAAGGAAAGCTGCATGTGTGCATGACTAAGAGGAGGATACAAGGTGTCATCACAGAAGCTCAGTCCACCCTATGAGGTGACCTGCTCTCTCCAAATAAGAGAGCTCAGAAGTTGGGTGTGCTCACCATTTGCATTTTGCAGACACACTGACACAGGAATACCCACCACAAAGTACTGCATGCAGCACCTGAGCAGGAATTAAGGACACATCTCAACTTGCATGGCAATTTTCATGCCACAGAACTGGTAAGCTAATCTTTCCATCTGGAACTTTTAAACAGAAACCAGCCAAGTTGATTTCATGGCCTTTCAACCACTCCCTCAGTTTTGATGTGATTTTCCCCTGTAATATTTGGGAGGAACGTCTGCATCAGAAAACATTTGGTCACAACTTTCTGTGTCAGCATATTTGTGAATTCCACAGATGTGCAGAGGCTTACTAAACAGTATTGGTACCGGAGGGTGTCTATTAAGCACACAGTTTTGATGGGGGGAAGTTCTGGCCCAAGTTGCTACTGTGGTAAAGTAAGGCTACCGACAATCAGGAAGTTGGCACAAAACTGAGCAGGCAGACAACAGTACCCTCCTTCCAGCAGCATGACCCAAGACATAGGTTCACTTGCCGGTGTATCTGAAGGACCATTTCAAGTACCTCTTCAGTTTCATTATTAACTATTTGCAAAGTTCAAGTCTTCAACGAGGGCCTGTAACAGCTTTGTACAGCATCCTTTCCCTATGTTGTCACTCCCACTCCTAGCCAGGACAGGCATCCAGGCTAACAGTGGTGCTTTCCTGTTACATGATGCACTTGTGCTGTGCCGACCTAACTGCAAGCAAACAACAGAGCTTCAAATTGATTTTCTGCAGGACAACTTATCGCACCCTTAGAGGATACAGAGATTTTGCCTAAAGAAGGTATCTGAGCTTTCTGATGTTTCAGCATACAGCCAGATTCTCAGTGTATTTTTTCATTTCTCCGCTACAGCACTTCTGCATCATGGAAGACACATTCTTCCTTCCCATAAATGAACATGCCCAACCTTGGCTGCCAGACAGCATGCACTCATGGCATAGTAATCCTCAAGTACATAAATCTACACTGCCTGATTAACTATCAAAAACGTCCTCAATGAACTGGTGAGTGAAGATTTGGGCATCCAACTTGGTATGGGGAAACAAGGCAATATTTACGTTGGTAACAATTCAATGTGCTCAACAAATAGGTGTGATCTAGCATCCCTTCTTTAGGCCTTTCAGAATTAAGTATCTATGGGCAATTTAAGTTCCCACACCATTCTGCTTCAAGTTGGAAAGGATCTCTAGGACCAGCAGGTTCAGCTGTCAGCCCATGCCCACTAAACTACGTCCCTCAGTGCCACATCCACACAGTTCCTGAATACCTCTAGGGACTGCCCTCCCTGGGCAGCCTGTGCCACTGCATCACCACTCTTTCTGAGAAGAAATGCTTCCTCATTTCCAACCTGAACCTCCACTGGCACAACTTGAAGCCATTCCCTCTCGTCCCATCACTGTCACCTGGGAGAAGAGGCTGAACCTCACCTCATCACAACCTCCTTTCAGGCAGTTGTAGAGAGTGATAGTCTCCCCTCAGCTGCCTTTTCTCCAGACTGAACAGTACCAGTTCCCACAGCTGCTCTCTGTAAGACTTGTGCTCTAGGCCCCTCACAGCTCTGTCATCCTTAGCCTGCAAAATCTCTCCTTTACCATTCTGTATTTGCAGCAAACACCAGAAGGAGACCCACCCACTCCTTTTTCTGCACATCTAAGCCTACTGGCCCAGGTCAGCATTGAAGCCCAGCCAACTCATGCTGTTGTACCCACGGGGTACAGCGTACTCCTTTAGCCTGAAGCCGTCCTTCACAGACTCGGTGTTTCTGAGCCTCCCAGTGGGCCACAAGGAGTCTCATCAGCACTTCCACCTGCGCTCCATCCCAGTCTGGCCTCACCGCGGTGCTCCTCGGTTCCCCACGAGCTCACACGCGCGCAGCCCTCCTCCCCAGCACGCCGTTCCGCCGCGGATTCCGCCGGTCAGAAAGGCCACTCCCGCGCCCGAGGGGCTCGGTGCTGCCCAGCTCCGCTCACCATGGCGTTGGAGCAGTTCAGCAGGCACACCACGGCCAGCAGGAACCACCGCCGCCGGTACGTCTTGAGCCGGCCCGGGCCGCGCTCCGCCAGCAGGCCCGCCGTCTCGCCCCCCTCCATCGCGGCTGGATAGACTCGATTCGACTCGGCCCGGCCCGGCCCGGCCCGGCTCGGCCCCGCCCCCGCTCTATGCCTCTCTGGGCGGTCCCGGGCCTTCGCCACCGCTTCCCGGGCGACGGAGCGGGCGTGGCGCTGGGGAGAGACCGACGGTGTTCAGGCGGTGGGGGGGGCGGGGGTGGAGCGGGGTTCCTTTTGCGCCCCCGCTCTGATGGAAACAACATCAGCGGCGCGCAGTGCCGAACGTGCGGCGATGAATGCCCGCTGTTGATGTGTGCTGGCAGCTCCCGCCCTGCTGGGGTGAGCTGGCGCGGCGGTGCCAGCGGGGAGTTTATGGGAGAGGAGCGGTGAGCAGGAACATGGACAGAAGGGAATGCAAGGAGAGCATGAAGCACAGAGGTGTCTCTCAGCCACCGACATCATGGCTTGGCTCTTTTTTTTGTTCGCCTCTCCTGCCCTGCACCTCCTTATTCTTTGTTGGTGCTCAGCTTCTGCCTGGTGTATCTCCATCAGTCTCCCCCTCCCACCCTCTTTTTCCCCAGCCCAGCATATCCAGTACCCCCTTGCCATCCCGGCTTTTGTTCTTAGGAACGAGGCAGTCTGAGCCACTTGTCACAGGTGCATCTCAGCTAAGCAGTTTTAAGACACTTGTAGTCAGGCTTCTTTGGTCTCAGACTTGGGATCACATGTGATATCCACTGGATATACCCAACTGTGTACTGTGTGCATGTGTACTGAGCGGGGCTAGAAAAAACTGTCTTGACAGTTGCTGTGTGAAAAAAGGTTTATCAACAACTGGGTAGTTAAAGGCTCTGTACCTTGGTTATAAAATGGGTGTGGAATGATTTATGACAGAGACTGGGAGAGGATTCTGCATCCAAAGCAGTTTTGCAGTACTGATCACTCAAATTATAGGGTAATTCTCTTTTTGGAAAAGACCTCAGAAGGTGCCTGGTCCAACCTCCTGTTAAAACAGTCAGACCAGGTTCTTCAAAACTTCCACAGATGGAGCAAACACAACTTCTTAGGGCAACCCGTTCCACTGCTGTCCTCATCAGGAAGAATTTCTCTTTACGTGTAGTCTGTACTACACTGTCTTCAGCTTGTTCATAACCCTTTCCTCCTTACACATAACACTGCAAGTAGACCAGGCATGTTGCAACGATTCTCCTACATCCACCAAAGCCTTCCTTCCCCAGCTGAATAAACTGCATTCCCTCAGCCCCTCCTCTTCAAGCAACTGATGCAGCGCCTAGCCGTCTTTATGGCCCTGCTGTGCTCACTTGAGTTTATTTATGTGTTTCTTTTGTTGGGAGATCCGAAACTGAACACAGTACTCTTGATATGACCTGGTAAGTACTGAGTAAAACAGAATAGCCCCTTCCTTCAACCTGTTGACTGTGTTCTTGTTCATACAGCACAGTGTGCCAGAATATGTCCAGAGAAGAGCAATGAAACTGGTGAGCACTCTGGAGCACAAGTCCTATGAGGAGTGGCTGAGGGAGCTGGGATTGTTCAGTCTGGAGGAGGCTCAGAGGAGACCTCAGTGCACTCTACAACTTCCTGAAGGGAGGTTGTGATGAAGAGGGATTTGGCCTCTTCTCCCAGGGAACAAAAAGGACCAAGGAAATGGCCACAAATCGTACCAGAGGAGGTTTAGATTAGACATAAGGAAAGCTTTTTCTCTCAGAGTGGTCAGGCACTGGAATGCCTGCCCAGGGAGGTGGTGGAGTCGTCATCCCTGTCAGTGTTCAAGAGGCATCTGGATGAGGGGATACAAGGTATGGTTTAGAGGCTTGTGGTAGCAATGGTGGTGGAAGGACGGTTGGTCTAGATGATCTTGTAGGTCCTTTCCAACCTTGTGATTCTGTGATTATGAGAGTTAGCTTTTCTCTATCAATCTCTTGCTCATGCACCAATGGTCTTTCTCACTTCCGTGTATCCCAGGTCTTGAGGCCTGAAAGACCTTGCTTGTGAAGATTAGTGGGAAGGAGACACCGAATTCCTCAAGTTTGTCTGTGCTTGCTTTCACTAAATCATCCATCTGTTCAGTAACAGCCCTGCAGTTTCCATGTTCAGCCTTTTACCTCTAATTTGCTAGCAGCAGCTTTTCTTATTACTCCTGATATGCAAATCTGTGCTTTAGCTGAGCTTTGGTTTTCACCATCCCTACATACCCAGGCAATGTTTCTACATTTCCCTTTTGTAGTCCCCATTCCTGTTTCCACCTCCTATGTTTTGTTTTGTTTTTCTGTTGGAGTTCAGCCATGATTCCATACTTTGCCACGGCGGTCTCCTTTCTTTTCCTGAGTACTGAGATGACCTGTTCTTGCCCTTAGTTTAGACTTCAAAGACCCTTTCCCTGTTGTAAACAATCATAGAGTGAAAAGCTGCTTCTACTCATACTGTGCACTGAAGGAGATGAGAATAAAATGTCCTCAGCTGTAGAACTAAGGCAGATATTTTATAGGTGCGTCTTTGGCTTGAATAGTAATGCATAATTTGCAATCTTACTCATTTATATGGAGTACTTATAATACCTTGCTGCACAGATTATCTGATTTCTGCTGACACTACAGGTTTTACATGCTAGAGTGCTAATATATTCTTCTCTGTCTTCAATCACATTCCTTACTCTGAGAAGCAGAGTTGAAAGTAGTACCTGCAAGTGTAATTAAAGACCATGCAGACTCATTAAGAGCAAAATGTGTGCTGGTCGGGAAGGTGATCAGGACTGCTCCAGCTGCTTTTATTCTGACATTTTGTTTACTGTTTAAAATAGCAAGACTATGTTTTGTTGTCTCCACAAAAAATGTAGTGACTAGTGCTTTTGCCACTACTCTGTTCTGTCTCTAGGCCTGATATTAAGCATAGATTTTCAGATTTTGGCCAGTCTAGACCTTTTAATGCTAATCTTTTTGTCACCAGTCTGTATTTGTACAATTCATGACAGAGAAAACTCTAGAGACTCATTGTGCATACCTGGAGGCATCCTGCTTGTTTCCACGGTGCATACCAGGAGGTGCCTTTGAAGAAACTAGTGAAATCTCCGTTTCAATACAATCACAATGCCAGTCTTAAGACCCATTATGGAATAGATCACATATTAAAAATATATTTAAAACAAACAAAAAACAACAACAAACAAACAGGGCATTTGCTAAACACACATAGCAAACCAAAGATACTGATTTTTCAGACTGCAAGAAACTATTATGTATGCAAGTTCCACATGATGACAAGAATGGAGAGAAAGCTGGAAGGCAGGAGTCACTGTACAGGTATATTCGCGGACTGCTAAAACAGATGCTTTCCTCCAGACTGAGAGATTAGTTGCTTACTTGGCTTGGCAAAACAGAAGAGTCAAATCAGACCAGGTAATTTAGGAGACAGCAAGATACTCATCCAATTCTTTGGGCAGAGAGCCAGCTGCCCAGGGTTGATACCCTCTCAGTCAGGCCTGCTCCTCCTACTCTGCTGTGGCTGCTGAGAGTCCATTCCGCAGATGGGTGGGACCTTCTTTAGCCAAAATAAATCACATACGCCTTAGCTACTTCTACTGGGGGACTCTAAGAATGAGAAGACAAGCAAACTCACTCATGCTTGCCATATCTGTGTTGCTAACTCCTTCTGAGGTCCAAGATAAATTCATGAAAGGCTTAAAGTGTTACTTGATATTTTAATGTTTTCTTCTTTTGGAATTTAGTCATCCTTGAGCCAGGTTTTCTCAATCTACATCTGTACCAAATCTACCCACTCACATAAGAGAAGTGACTAAATTATTGTTGCAATCACATAAAAATTGTTTGTGCACTGTCAGCTCTACTGGTGCCTTGCAGGATGAATGTCTCAAGGAGATAAATTGTATTTTATCATTTTGTTTTTCCCATGGAAAACACAACCAATTTATTGTCGTTGCAAACTTCAGTAGATGAAACTACTTTAGAATCATTAGCTCTGACTATTGTTGTTGTTAGTCATTTAAAGTAAAGTCAGTGCAAAATCCTACAGTGTTCCATCTTGAAGCAAAAGGCAATTTTAACAATTAGTCTTACTGATACAGCCTTGTCTTTGTTTGTTCTTTTTTTAGAAGGATTTCACTCATTATCTTTTCAATAAATTAGTCTATGGATAGAACTGAGCTCTTCCTGCCAAGGCCATTAAAATCTCCCTGTGGGAGCACAACGCTTTCTGGAGGCATCTCGGAGGGGTGTTTATTCCCAAAGGGCTGCGGGCGCTGTGCTCCCCAGCGTGGACGGTGGTCCCTGATCGGCCCCAATCCCCGCTGATGGCCGCGCTGCTGCCCGTGCCCAGCAGAGAGGGCTGACACATTCATGTAGCAACAGATCGTTGTTTCTGTGCCCAGAAAGTACTGTGCACTGTAGTTCCTGGTTCTGTTCTTTCTGCTCTTCCTCTTCCCTTGCCCTTGTTTCCACAAGAGAAAACTAGCAGTCGTTGGATGATCTGTGCCTCTCTTGCATGTGTTCAGCTGTTGTAGTGCAGTTTGCAGTGTTTTTGAAGGCTTGTGTGTGTGTGTGATAATTACAAGCAGAATATTTGCCATGTCTGACTGGATGCATTCTTTGTTCCATACTCTCAGCTGGATGCTCTCCCTGAAAAATGGAATTCCCTACCCAAACACTACTTAAAACACCAAAGAAGATGTTACTGTGCATGATTGTCAGTGACTGCAGACAAGTTCTCAAAACTCTTTTTCCTTTTTCAGTAGTCAAATTCATGGATGTATTCTTTCTGCTTTACCCCATAATTGGGATAGAGAGAGCAAACATAATACGCAGGGCAACTGAGGCTCCGGTAGCAGATCTCAGAGCAGTCAATGCAAAGGATTTGTAGCTTATTTCTTTCTCCTTTTCTTTGTCCCTGTTTTTGCAGGCCTGGAATCCCCAATGTATTGGTTTTCAGCCCCTGTGCCAGAGAACAGGACATGCGGCATGTTCACACACACACCCTGCAGCACACACAGGCATGTGTGGTTAATTTACTGTCATCTTGCAATGTTATTTTGTGCAATTCAAGACTTTGTGAGGTACTGCAGGCAGGAAGTGGCATCTGAAAGCTTCAGAGAAATAATTGCCCTTCTTAAGAGTAGTCTCAGTTCTTCTGTTTATGAAATAGCTGTTGAAAATAAATGATTGTTAAACAGAAAAGATGGGTCCTAACCCAGACCAGAAGATAGAGAAATGGATCAGCATACTTCCTCAACAATAATGGAAATGAGAGCTAGCAAGCATTTGGGAAAGAAGAACGGTTTCCTTAATACTGCATTAGAAGATCCCACTCTTTGCCAAGGGAAAGATCTGTGATTTGTCTGAGTAACTCAAGTGACCGCTCACAGATGCTAGAGTGTTCCAGGAGATTCAGTTTTGTGCAGAGAAGGGGCCAAGCACAACATCTGGGACGTAGATGCTAAATTCAAGCATTATTATCTGATAACTTTTACATCTGCTGGCCATCTTCAGTCGTGGTGAATGGAAGGCTGTAAATCCCAATGACTGATGTCTTTTAATGATGCCTTAATAATGTGAGGTCTTGCAGGGAGGTGTAGATAGCTTGGGGCACTGACAATCAGCAGTGGCATGAAGTTCAGCAAAGGAAAGTGTTGCATTCTGCATGTGGGACAGAACAGTGCCGAACACAGGCACAGGTGGGGACAAGTGACTGGAGAGCAGCTCAGCAGGACGGCACATGGGAGTGCTGGTGACAGCAGCTCAGCACGAGACAGAGCTGAATCTGGGCAGCCGAGGGGCAAACCGTATGTTGGGGTACATCAAACAGCACAGCTGGCTGGTCAAAAGAGGTGATTCTCCTGATACGGTCTTAACAATATAAAATATAAAAAGAATTTAGGTCCTTGAAAACACGCAGAGGCAGGCAGCAAAGCTAGGGGCTGAAGGAATTCTGTGAGGAATGCTGGGGGCATTGGGTTGCCCGGCCTGGAGAAGAGGAGGCCAAGGGCTGACCTCACTGCTCACTTCAGCGCAATAAGGGGGGGGTGCTGGACTCTGCTGCTGGGAGCTGATGGCAGAATGGAAATGGCACAGAGCAGTGCCAGGCTCAGATGGGACATTAGGAAACGTTTACTGTGAGGGTGGTTAAACACTGAAATAGGCTTCCAAGGGAAGTGGTTCAAACTCCATGGCTTTCAGTATTCAAGAACTGTTTGGATAATGATCACTTCAGCTTTTGGTTAGCCCTGAAGTGGTCAAGCAGTTGGACTTCATATCTCTGTTGGTCCTTTACAAATGTACTATTCTATTCCATTCTGCTATAAATTTTGTAAAACTTGGCACCTGGGAAGACAGACAACTGCGCAAAGGACAGGTAATGGGAGCTCAGGTATTGTCTCTTTTGGCAACTCGTTAGAAGCTCCAGGATAGGGATGGACTGGGCAGTTGGCATCTTAGCTCCTTTTTCAAGCTCAGCACAGCCCACACTGCCTCCAGACTCCCCATCCACTCAGTCAGAATGAGGTGGGCTCATGCAGGGTACCCTGGATATTACAGCAAGTCCAAGAGAAGAGACTAATGGGGTTGAGTGGGTGCTGGACAGAAACCTATGGGAGCTACAGGTTCTGTAAAAAGAACAATTTCTCAGTACTTCTACTACAGCAGACCAGAAAGTAAAATCCAGATGGTTAATGTCTACTTTCTTATTGCATTTTTCAGTTTTAATAATTCTTGGGTCTTGGGTCTTGTACCGGATCACAAAGTTGCTCACAAGATGTGTGGGAAATAGTTTAGGTCTTACTTTAAATCTTTTAGACTGGGATTGTATTTCAAAAATTTTTTTTTTTTTTTTTTTTTTTTTTTTATTCTCATGCTGTACTATGCACTTGCTTCCCACCTTGGACAAAAAGTCAGTTCTCATTTCAATGCTTAATTGTTTTTAGTGCATAATTCTAAAGGCAGGATGATTTTATAGAGATCTTCAGTTGTTATGTGGAATTTCTTTTGCACTCCTGCAGAGTCACCGGTTACTCTTGATCCTGTAGAGCTAATCTTACGTCAGAACCATGCAGCAGTTGACATGTTTTCTATTCCTTGCTGTCAAAGATGCTAGCATAGATGTTTTTAATACTACAAGTTTTTAAAATCAGAGTGGCTACAGATAATTCTGAATACTCCTTCAGAGTAATTAGGGTCTGTATAAATTATTACTCTTTTTTACATCCTGTGGCTTAATGATAGGAAAAGGGAATCATCATCTGACTTTGCCTGATAGAGCATACACATTGCAAACATTCTAAGTGATAGACCTGAAACTATTTTTTATTCCAGCAGAAATCTAACTCATTCAGATTTAAGTGTTATTCTGGCCTTTACAGTTGCTGAGGAGGTATGTTATACTGTTATGTAGGAACATCATACGGGATTTTGGAGGTGATCCTCCCCCTCTACTCTGCCCTGGTAAGACCTCATCTGGAGTACTGTGTCCAGTTCTGGGCTTCCCAGTACAAAAAAGACAAGGATCTCTTGGAAAGAGTCCAGCGGAGGGGCACAAAGATGGTGAAGGGCCTGGAGCATCTCTCCTATGAGGAAAGGCTGAGTGATCTGGGTCTGTTCAGCCTTGAGAAAAGATGACTGAGAGGGGACCTGATCCAGGTCTATAAATATCTGAGGTGTGGGGGGCAGAATGGCAAGGCCAGACTGTTTTCAGTGGTGAGTGGAGACAGGACAAGGGGAAACAGCCGGAAACTGCAGCATAGGAAGTTCCACACAAATGTGCGCAAGAACTTCTTTACAGTGAGGTGACAGAGCACTGGAACAGGCTGCCCAGGGAGGTGGTGGAGTCTCCTTCTCTGGAGATGTTCAAAACCTGCCTGGATGCCTACCTGTGCAGCCTGCTGTAGGGAACCTGCTTTGGCAGGGGGGTTGGACTCGATGATTTCTGGAGGTCCCTTCCAACCCCTACAATTCTGTGATTCTGTGATTCTGTGATTTTTCATAAAATGATCATGGGATAAAATTCAAAGGATGCAGGCTGGTAAAGATTATTCATGCAGAATTGATTGCTTGTAAAACAAATGTAAATTGCAATGCAAAGCCAGTGTATCCAATCATTCAGGCTGATGTTGCAATATATGGTGCTGACTCTACTCATACAAAGAAAGAACTAGACAAAAACCATACAGTAAAATTGTATTGTATGAATGCTTTAAAATCCAGCCGTGTATTTGTACATGGAGCAAGCCATCAACTGCATTTTTAGGTAGACTCTCTTGCTGACTGAAAGGTTGCCAGTAAAAACCCATGTTTTTAATGTAAATGGATGAGTGCATGCACCCTTTTCTTAAGAGCTAGGTTGCTTATTTTTCACCAGTACATTCAGGAATGAGTAAAGGAGCATGCCCTTATCTTTATTGAATCTGAAGTGCCATGAATCACAATAGGAGCTCCTGCTGCCTCCTGAGCCACCAGGCTGCTACTGTGGAAGAGGAGGCTGGCTGCGAACAGTAAATCAAGCTGCTCTCCAGAGCTTTTTCTCCAGAGCCAGCCAGTATCAGTTCCATAATATAACTGTTTGCTCTGTTGAGTTGCTGAACAGTTGGCATGAGATAAGGAATTTATTTAATCAAGATCAGCTTTCAGTTCAGCACTGAAATCTAGAAGGAGGGTCAAAAAAATCAAGTGTGAGAAGGCTGTATCTTAAAACGTACTTTCCCTCCAATTAGCTCCTTTTTCACTTGTCACCAGTTAGGACAGAGCTCATGTCTATAGCGATGTACAAAATACTGATTTCTACTAGTGGTCCATGGTCTCCCTGGATCCTGCACATCACCATGGTGTGTTCATAAGCTTTCCCTGTAATCCCCTGCTTTATGCTAATCACTTCTGACACTGGAGAAGTTTGTAAATCCTGGGGCTGAGATTAAGACCCCTTAGCTTTCATTACATGTTTTCTAACACAAATAGGCCTTGAACCCTGCTATAACTGCTGCAGTCTGCATGTGCTAGTGTGACAGCAAAGGCTGTCAAATAATAAGGCTCCCCTCTACATTTCAAACATCTTTGAAAAAGCAGAAAGTACTGTTTCTCTCTTTCCAACTTAGCTATACAATCTTTCACTCACAATTTTGTTTTCCAAAGGGGAGCTATCATACACAGGATTTGCTGATATCATTCTTAAAATCGAAAACATTTATATGTTCAGACTTAGCTAATTTTCTTGTTTGGTTTGCCTATCATGTAGCAGAGTTGGCAGCCTGAAAAGCAGTAGTACAAAGTCCATTTTACTTTTCTACCTTTAAATTCAACATATATGGTCACACGGATAAAAGACTTCACAGCTAAACAACCACTGAAGCTCTTATAGAGCTTTTCAAATACATATTTAGGACAAAGTTCATGCTCTTTTATCTAGGTCTAATTTGACAAACTAGAATGACAGGATGTTAGCTAGTTAGGAAAACACAAAACTAGGTGGAATAATATCACTAAACAGCAAAAGTGTTTGATAACGTTCAATGCCTAATCCAGAGTAATTATTTTGGAGTTAGTAATGAACGAACAAATGGAAGTACATATTGTGATGTTGTGTAGCTGAAGGTAAGCCAACAAATACCACAATTTAACTAATTTCACTAATAAGACACAGAAATATATGCCACACATAGTGAAGGGGAACTAACAGGTTAAAATACATTTGAATGTAACTGTGTGGATTTTTTTGATAGTTCCAGTGTGTAAAGAAACACTAATATATTTGTTGTATGTTGCTGATATGTCCCAGACCTTAAAAAGTCTGGAAAACATACTTGGTTGAATCTGCCCAGCCCCCAGAATAAAAATACCTTATACAGTTCTAATGGGAAGCTGCCTGCCTCTTGCTTGAAGCATCTTCTGTCTCTCTGTACTGACACTGGAAGTCAAGGTGTCTAAGAGCAGCCTGCTGCAGGGTTGCTGCTTCAGAAGTGGGGAAAATAGCTTCCCAAATCTGATGCTACCATCACTCTGCAGGACATGTTTGCATTAAAAACCAAGGGCCAAGGCACAGTTCAAAACAGTAACTCTTTTTGTACAAGAAAGTACCTATCTCCACCCAGTCATTTTAAAAATAGCTTTTAGTAAAGTAATTTACAGGCCTGGCAGGAGAGCAAGCAGAAAGTGTAAATGGAAAAAATGGTTAGGAAGTTCTGTGTCCTGGAC
Source organism: Centrocercus urophasianus (assembly GCF_019232065.1). Taxonomy (NCBI): domain Eukaryota; kingdom Metazoa; phylum Chordata; class Aves; order Galliformes; family Phasianidae; genus Centrocercus; species Centrocercus urophasianus. The sequence goes on along the minus strand of NW_024884767.1, from coordinate 20,855,208 downwards.
AAACTGGGAAAAGAGCAACTTTCAGAGAAAAGCACATTTAGAATGAAAATTTGTTACATAAAATGCTCTTTCAAGTGATGCAACAGTAATACAATGGGAGTCAGCTTTTGGCCCATTTGTCTGACCTAGGTATTCACCAAAATGCCTGCTCTGCCTTGGTTTTTTTTTTTTTTTTTTTTCAGGGTTACCCCATTACTAAGTAACTTGTTCAGAAGAAATTAGATGTGAAGTTTATCATTGCTTCCTGATCTTTCAAGCTTTTAGGATTCCCTCAGTTAGTATCAAAGTTTTTTTCCAGAAGACTGGCCTGGCCATTCTGTGATTATGTGATTCTGTTAAATTCACCGCTGCATTTTTTGGAGAGGTCTTATTAGTGAAAGATTAACATTCACATGCAGATGCACTCATTCAGTGCCATGAGAAGCAGATCTCATCGCAGAGAGACCTGGACTGCAGTAGGGAGGGACTGGAAATCCCAGTTCCTGCTCATGACACAATTTCTGCACTGCCCTGAATGTTTTCCCCCATGGGTCTTTATGATCAGATTTGTGCTTAACATAAAGCTTGACTTAGAGGTGAGCTGGAAATATTGTTGCCCTATGCACATCTTTAAAACACAGTGTTCAGAAATTTCACATCTTCCTTCCATTTAATCTGATTCACAGCTGAATTATGTTTGTTCAATTTATGTGCAGCAAGAATGACTTATTAGGCCTTATTAGGACTTATTAGTTTTGGGGGCTTTTTTTAAGCATCCTTTAGAACAATGTCTGCATAGATGACAGAATAACAACAAGATGTCTCTGTTACAAAAATGTTAAAGACAAAATAAATTACATCAGACATGTTCAGATTATTTCTGTATATGGTTTGTAAAATGGCTCCATGAAATAACTTCAGAGCAGGAATGTATTTTTTTCATATGAACAGTGTCCTAAAAGATTCCAGAAATGAACTGAGACTTGCTTCACCTTCTTGTGAGCTAAGCTGAATGGTCTACCTCTGTTGTGCAGCCTGTTTTTCCTGCTGGTAGTTCCACTGGTGGTTTGCTGTGGGTGGGAATGGGAGGATATTTTGAGTGAGAAAACATCGTTACAAAAGGCAAGTTAGGGCACCCAGAGGCTGTGCTGTTCAGGAGGGTTTCTCATGTTGATCACGCTGGCTGCACTGATGCTTCCTGTCCACACTTTGCCACAGCCCTGGCAGGACAGCAAAGCTGAAGGCCTGGCATCTCACTGCTAGCAGGCTTTTATTTTTGCTGCTTGGCCAACGCATCCCATGTACTAACTGACTACAGTTATTTTCATAGAACAAGAGAATAACAGAATATCCTGAGTTGGAAGGGACCCATGAGTATCATTGAATCCAGCTCCTGGCCCCACACAGCATCTCAAAATCCAAACCCTATATCTGAGAGTCCCCTCAGCTCTTCTGCTCTGCACTGAGCACACCGAGGGACCACAGCTGCCCCTCACACATCTTGCCCTCTGGTTCCTAGCAGCGAGGAAAACAGCCTTCTATTGAGCTGCACCACATGAAAAGCCAGCACTAACTTGGTTTAGATTCTTGGATCCAACTGAATTTTGAAGAAAGTTTAATCCAGAATACATACACGTGGGATTGATTCCTTGGTGCTTTTTACAAGCTTCAGCATTGGTTCTGCTGCATTATGTTCATTGGAGCTGTGTTAAACCTTCATGAAGAAAAGCATATGCATGTTTTTCCTCATGGCTGTCCATTTTCTCCTCTGCTGTAGAGCTGTCACCACAGTGAATGACACAAAGCTCTCCTCAGACATCAGAGTGACTGGAAGAAAGCGCTTTATAGACTGGCTTCCCAGTCAGATTTTCATTCAGATGATAAAACCCTTCACACATCATCCCCTTCAGACCCTTCACCATCTTTGTAGCCCTCTTCTGGACACTCTCTAATAGTTTGATATTCTTTTTGTGCTGTGAATCCCAAAACTGCACTCATAGTGAGGCTGCACACTTTTTATTGAAGCCAGGTTTATTGATGCCAGCTGAAGGCTTCATCTGTACAGGGCGTTTACTACTATATACAATGTCAGTAGGCAGCATGTTCCTCAATAACAGCCTTTTCAGCACCAGGCATTTCTTGTCTTCTTTCATGACAGTGTAAAACTACCCTTATCTCCAGCACAAGCTCCCTCAGAAGCAGTCAGTGTCACCTGACAGCCATTTCTATCCCATCTCACAAGGCCTATGTTTCCTGGTCTATTAAGTATTCAGTCTTGAACCACCAAAAGCAAGACAGAAAACTCACAGTGGCTTAGCTTCAGTGGAGCAGTTCTGCCGTGCCCCTCGTACAGCACTATGTGCCTCACCATTTTCATTTTCTCTTCAACTTTCTTTGTGCAAGCTCCTAGTGAGTGGCTTCAGACTGGCAGGAGAAGCCCTCTGCTGTGATCTCATTAGGTCTGGTGTAGGGCAACAGTAGGAGGATGGAGGAGAGTCCTCTCAGCCCAGCTGGGTCCTGCTGGCTGGCAGGAAGACTGCCTCACCTCAGAGTATTGTTGACAGCAGCTCAAGATGTGAAGGTGGACTGGAATTAACAGCTGTGAGGGCTTATATTAGCCACAGTCTGCAAACTGCCCACATTTTACAAGCCCTTAGTGATTCCCAGGCCAGTGTTAAGTGATTGCAAACAGCAAATGTAGTCGGTCTCTTAACTCCCTGACATGAGGAAGCTGACGCTGTAGCTTATGAACAATAAGCTCTTGTCAATCAAATGACTGGTCCTGTGTCCTCCTCCTCCAGGGCTATTTGCAAAAATTTCCTATCTGAAATAATTGTGGTAGAGTTGAATTTAACATACAGGATTTAGTTGGCTAAAGTGGGTAGTTTCAGTTCTTCAAATTTAAATCTTACTTGAACTGATAAAACACAATTGTAGTTGATATCTTTGAAGTCAAGCTCCAAATCCAGTATCTTATTTGGAGAGCCTAAAATAAACTGTGTTTTTGAGAGAAAAGTTTTAAAGTTTTTAAAAGTTTTAGGGACTTTTTAGTCCTGAAAATAATTTGTTTGAAAGGAAATTGATAGCTCTTAGAGTATTGTACATATACATGTTTCTCTGTGTTCTTTCTAAAACGTATTTACGAAAATGTGAACTGAAAGACTGGGTTAGCAATGTTTAAGAATTTGGATGGTGTGTGTAAGCATCCCAAGGTGGCAGTGTTAGGCAGCCTTTCAGTTTTTTCTGTTGGACAACGAAACCTTCTGTCCTGGGCAGACAGGCAGCAGAACAGCATTCATTTTATTATGCAAGACTCTGGATCCTTGTTGTTGTACTCAGCAGCATCTGCCAGTAATGAAGAACAAAATGAATTAGTGCAATTATTTTAGGGATCTTGTGGTACAAAATAGATGACACAAGCTTAAACCTGCAGAAACACTGACAATGAATTGCATTACTCATATTCTCAGTGGTCACTTTTTTCCCTGTTAAGGGGCCAAGGAAAATCAAATTGACCTTTAGGTAAGAGGCAGCAGAAAGGAACACATTACTCCAGCATCCCTTAAGGATAATTATAAACTGCCTTCCCCTGCAGGGCTGGTGCAGTGTTGAAGAACTGTTGTGTCATTCCTAATTTTCTGTCTCCTTATGGCAAAATCCATAGCATCCCAATTTCTGACCCAAAAATTCCTTTTTTAAATGCAGAGAAGAACCAATGCCACTATTCTGAATAGGTTCAGTAGCCTTAGTTGCCTGAATGTGTTTCAGTGCCACCTCTTTCTTATGCTAGTGATTTTTTCCCTTGCATTGGCACCATTGCGCCCAGCCACATCTGGGGTTCTACATCCACTTTGAGCTCCCCGGAGCAGGAAAGATGTTGGCTCCATAGAAGAATGTGACAGATGTGACAGAAATGATGAGTAGGGTGCTGTAACACTGCATATAAAATGAGCTCAGCATTCTTGAGGCGGGAAAACAGTAAGGATGGAGCCAGAGATGCACAGGGACAGCATCAAAGGCACTGACCAAAAGCCAGAGGAGTCTCTTCCTTCATAGGAGGATATCTGACCTAGGAAAAGGGAACCCTTAGGGATTCTCACCTTGGAGGAGATAAGGGAAAAAGATTACTTATTGCAAGGCACTTGAGAAAATCACACTGGCCTCAGGTCTACCAAGTAAAATTGTATTTTCATTCTTTTTCAAACTAGTCTATCCAGATTTATCCTGTTTTCAAAAGTCAGGAAGAGACACTTAATGTGTTATGTTTAATCCAGTTGGTGGTCAGGCACCAGTGATGATATAATCATAGAATCATAAAATAGCTGGTTGGAATAAGGTTGGAAGGGACCTTAAGGATCATCTAGTTCCAACTCTCTTATCATGGGCAGGATTGCCACTCACCACGTCAGCCTGCACGGGTTCCATACAAACTGGTCTTGGGCACCTCCAGGGATGGGGCATCAGCAGCTTCTCTAGGCAGCCTGTTCCAGCACATCACCAAACTCTAAGTAAAGGAGTTTTCACTAACATCTAACTAAATTTCCTCTCTTTTAATTTAAAGCCATTCCCACTTGTCCTATCATTATCAGACCATATAAAAAGTCACTCCTCTTTGTGCTTATAAGCTCCTTTCAGGTTCTGGAAGGCCACAGTAATATCTCCCTGGAGCCTTTTCTTCTCCGGGATGAACAAGCCCAGCTCCCTCAGCCTTTCTTCACATGAAAAGTACTCTGGTCATCTTCATGGCCCTTCTCTGCACCAGCATGAACTGCTTCGCATCTTTCCTGTACTGGGGGCCACAGGCTTGGACACAATTCTCCAGATTGGACCTCATGAGGGCAGAGTAGAGGGGGAAAATCACTTGCCTTTCTCTGCTGGCTACCCCTCTTCTGATGTAGTCAAGGATACTGTTGGCCTTCCAGGCTACAACTACACACTGCTTGCTCAAGTTCAGCTTTTTGTCCATCAGGACTTCACAGCTGTTCTCCACATGGGTGCTCTCAGCGAATTCTCCAGATCTGTACTTGTAGTTGGGATTACCTCAACCGAAGTGCAGCACCTTGCACTTTGCCTTGTCAGACCTCATTAGGTTCTTGTGTGTCACTTTTTTAGCCTGTATATGTCCCTTTGGGTGGCATTCTTTCTTTTGTGTCAACTGCAGCACTCAGCTTGCTGTCATCTGCAAACTTGCTAAGGGTATAGCAATCCCACTGTCATGTCATTGATGAAGATATTGAAGAGCACCAGTCCCAAGGTGGACCCGGGGGGGACACCATACACTGTAGGCTTCAACCTGGACATATTGCCATTTACAAAAACCCTCGGGCTACAGCTATCAAACCAATTCTTTATCCATCTAATAGTCAAGCCTTCAAATAGATTTCTCTGAAGTGTAGAGATAAGTTCCCGTAAGACAATAAGATGACATCAGTTGCCCTTCCTTTGTCCACTTATGCTGTCACTTCAACATACAAGGCCCCTAGATTATTTAGGCAAGACCGTCTCTTGGTGAAGCTGTGCTGTCAGTTTTTGGATCACCTCCTCTTCTCGCCTGTGCCTTAACATAGCTTCCAGGAGTATCTGCTCCATGATCTTTCCCGGCATAGACGTGAGGTTCACCAGGTTGTAGTTCCCCAGGTCTTCCTTTCTGCCTTTCTTAAAAATAGATCTTTTTCTTTTCTTTTTGCCTTCACCTGACAGCCACAGTTTTTCAAATATGGGGGAGAGCAGCTTGGCAACAGATCAGCCAGTTCTCTTAGAGCCCTGTGATGTATATCATCAGGCCCCATAAAATTGTAGACATTCAGCTTCATGAAGTGATCTCAGATGTGCTCTGCTCTTACACTGGGAGGAATTTTGCTCTTCCAACCCCTGCTTAGAGGTGCAGCGATATGAGAGGCATTGGAAAGTGACTGACAAAGAAGAACAAGGCAAAGAACTCACTAAGTACCCCAGCCTTTTCCATGCCTGATGAGGCCAGCTCTCATTTTCATTTTATTGGAGGGGATACATTCTCCTTTGCCTGTCTCTTCTAGCCAGTATATCTGAAGAAACCCTTCTTGTTGTTTTCCACCTCCCTCACAAAGTTTAATTCCACCTGCACCTTGGCTTTCCTGAACACATCTCTGCACTTCTGGATGGCACCCCTCATTCTTTGAGGCCACTCATCCCTGCTTCTAGTGATTATATTTTCCTTTTTGTCCCTCAGTCTGACAGGCAGTCATTACTGAGCCATGCCAGTTTCCTGCCTCTTCTGCCTAATTTCTTAATCTGGGTGATGGACAGCTCTTGTGCTCTCAGAAAGGTGTCCATAAAATGCTGCCTGCTCTGTTTCATTCCTGTGTCCCAGAGACAGTTTTGCAGGGGATCTCTTGGGATTTCATAAACATCCTGAAGTTTGCTTTCCTGAAGTTCAGGGACTTGACTCTGCTCTTTGTCAGGCCTGTGTTCCTTGAGATCACAGAATCATAGAATTGTAGGGGTTGGAAGGGACCTCCAGAGATCATCGAGTCCAACCCCCCTACCAAAGCAGGTTCCCTACACCAGGTCGCACAGGTCGGCGTCCAGGCGAGACTTGAACATCTCCAGAGAAGGAGACTCCACCACCCCCCTGGGCAGCCTGTTCCAGTGCTCCGTCACCCTAACCGTAAAGAAGTTCTTGCGCACATTTGTGCGAAACTTCCTATGCTGCAGCTTGTGTCCATTTCCCCTTGTCCTGTCTCCACGTACCACTGAAAGGAGACTGGCCTCAACCCTATGGCCCCCACACCTCAGATACCTATAAACCTGGATCAGGTCCCCTCTCAGTTGTCTTTTCTCAAGGCTAAATAGACCCAGTTCACTCAGCCTTTCCTCATAGGAGAGATGCTCGTGGCCCTCCGCTGGACTCTTTCCAAGAGATCCCTGTCTTTTTTTGTACTGGGGAGCCCAGAACTGGACGCAGTACTCCAGATGAGGCCTTACCAGGGCAGAGTAGAGGGGGAGGATCACCTCCCTCGACCTGCTGGCCACGCTCTTTTTAATGCACCCCAGGATGCCATTGGCCTTTTTGGCCACAAGGGCACACTGCTGGCTCATGGCCAACCTGTCATCCACCAGGACACCCAGGTCCCTCTCCGCAGAGCTCCCCTCCAGCAGCTCATCCCCCAACCTGTACTGGTGCATGCAATTATTCCTCCCCAGATGCAAGACTCTGCACTTGCTTTTGTTAAACCTCATCTGGTTTCTCACTGCCCAGCTCTCCACCTGTCCAGGTCTCGCTGAATGGCAGCACAGCCTTCAGGCGTGTCAGCCAATCCTCCCAACTTTGTATCATCAGCAAACTTGCTGAGGGTGGCCACTATCCCCTCATCAAGGTCATTGATGAAGATGTTGAACAAGGCCAGACCCAGCACTGACCCCTGAGGAGCACCACTGGTTACAGGTCTCCAGCCAGACTCTGCACCGCCAACGACGACCCTCTGCACTCTGCCAGTCAGCCAGTTCTCAACCCTCTTCACTGTCCACTCATCTATCCCACACTTCCTCAGCTTTGTTATAAGGATGTCATGGGAGACAGTATCAAATGCCTTTCTAAAATCAAGGTAGACTACATCCACTGCTCTCCCCCCATCCACCCAGCATGTGACAACATCATAGAAGGCCACCAGGTCAGTTGAGCACGACCTCCCCCTGGTGAACCCATGCTGACTACTCCTGATAACCTCCTTTTCTCCCACTTGTCTGGAGATGGCATGAACTCAACCAGGGAATGATCTCCACAGCCCAGACTGCCTCCAATCTTAACCTCTTTAACCTCCTCCGCACTGGTGAGCACCAGGTCCAGTAAAACTTCAACCCTGTTGGGTCTGTCCATTTCCTGGACCTGGAAGTTATCCTCAGTGGACTCCAGGGGTCTCTTGGATTGCTTGCAACTCATAGTGTTGTTTTCCCAGGAGATGCATGGGTGGTTGGAATCCGCCATCAGGATGAGAGCCTGTGAGCTCAATGCCTCTTGAAGCTGAAGCAACAGGGCCTTATCAACAGACTCCTCTTGATCAGGTGGCCTGTAGTAGACCTGACCTTTATTGATCTGCTGATCCCTAATTTTGACTCACAAGCTCTCAATCTGTTTGTGACTGTTTCTCAGAAACAGCTCTTCACAGTCTATTCACTCCCCTACCCCCCCTATAAAGGACCAACAAAAAAACACTTTCTGGGGCATGCTTGGTACGCCTCAAACACTTGCAGTGCAAAGCCGTCACCATGACAACCAGTCGGAGGCTGATATCAGCAAGTATGATATCCCATCCTTTAACAGGTTAGTCCTGCTTTTCTGTCAAACTGGCCTACCCTTCCCACAAGAAAATTTCGGCTACAAATTTATTTTCAACAAAGTTGTTACTGCAAACTCACTTGTCTATGACCTTAGCACAGTGTACTGCAAACCTAGCAGGCATTAAAGATTGCCTGAGAGGGAATCTAGGATCATCTTCTTCATCTTTTTATTGTTAGTCATCATTGCTGTTTGCCCATTTGAGACTATGACCTTTAGATGAACACACTTAACTCCCCATCCCTTCTCTAGCAATGTGGGCTGACACTGGAACTCTTCAAAATAGGCCTTTGAAATAGACTGCTGATCAATCTTCCTGTTCATTTTTCTGACTCACTGTTTCTCGGTATTCTTCAGTTTTTTCTTTTTGCTCTTTGTCTCCTGTGAAGTAATTGCAAAACCTATTTTGGCTTCTTAAAAGCTGTATGTCTTATATAGCTGTTTGGTCATAAAGTTGTTAAGTAGTTGCAAGACTCCTGAAGCGTATAGTTGAGCCACACAGTTTAAGGTAGATTCTAAGTATTATCAACATTGGGGATGACTGTAGAATTTAGACTCTCATTAAAAGTAATGATGTGTGCGAATATCTGTGTATCATTTTACCTTAATCTAACCAGGGGTATCTGCAAATCTGGAAACCCCTTCCCTTCCTTTTAAGGGCAGGAAGTGACATTCTCGCACCTTAGCCTGTCCCTTCCAAAAAGCTGACAGCCCTCAAACATGGTATTCTAGTTCATCTCACCAAGTTTCTGTGGGAGCATTAAGATTACAGTTTTTCAGTTGCATCTCAGTTTCCAACTCTTCCTACCTGTTTCCCATGCTGCATGCATTTGTGTAGAGGCACCTCAGCTGGACTATTGGCCATATTACCTTTTTAGAGGAATCCTACCAAAAACCTCTGATGTTTTACCCTACTGATTCCTAAAATGACAGCATTCCTTGACTGTTCTCTGTTACTCAGCAGTACATTCTCCTTCCCCCATCAAATCTAGTTTAAAGCACTGGTGATGAGCCCAAAGAGCTTGCTATCTTGGTATATTCGTTCCCCTTATGGTCAGTTGTGACCCATCCAACGTCAACGTGCCCAGTTTACCAAAGGTATATCTTAGATCACAGAAGCCAAAGCCCTGGGTGTGACACCATCCATGCAGCCATTCATTCAACTGGCTGGCTTTCCTCCTCCTGCCCAGATCCCAGTCTCCAGCTAGAAGGATTGAAGAGAACACTGCATCCTTTCCCTCTTGATCCCTTCAGCAAATTCCCAAGGGATACAAAGTTTTTCTTGAAATCTTTAAATTCACAAAAAGTCACAAGCGTGACCCAGCTTGAAAAACCATAAGTGAGCTGTAGTCCTCTGGCTTTATCATACTTTGGATCCTCTTCCAGATATCCTGAATGTGGCCCCTCAGCAGACAGCAGACCTCTCTAGAGAGATTATATGGGCACCAGATGAGTGCCTCAGTGCCCCTCAGTAGAGTCTCCAATTACTAAGGCTCTTCGCCTTTTTTAGTGGCACTGTTTGTGACTCAGGATCTCAGTTGGACCTTCTTAATGTGGTTGCCCCTTTTCATTTCTGAACAACTACTCATATCATTTTCTCTTTCCATCCCCAGAGCTTCATATCTACTGGTTAGGAAAGCATCAGGGGCAAGGGGGTGGCTTCTCCTTCTGCTCCATGCAGAAACAAGGTTCTAGTCTCTCTCCTAGTGTTTGCCCTCTGTCAGGTTGAAAGCCTGCTTATCTTCTTCCCCTTGCTGGAACCTATGGCAGGGCTGTCAGTCTGCTAATGACAGTGCATAATACCAGGCATCAATCCCTCTCTCCATCTGCTGAATACATCTCAGCCGGGCAACTTCGTCTTGCAGCCTGGTCAGCTGCTCAAAAAGATCATCAGGCTGGATACACGTGCATCCAATGACACCCCCAGTTGCCCAGGTAGCCAAGAAGATCAATGGCTTCCTGGTTTCTATCAGAAATAGTTTGGCCAGTAGACCTAGGGAAGTAATTGTCTCCCTGTACTCAGCCCTAACAAGACCCCACCTCAAACACTGTATTTCATTTTGGATCTCTCACTACAGAAAGGGTGATGAGTCGTTCAAGCACGTGGAGAAAAGAGCAGTAAAGCTGGTGAAGGGAAATCAAGATATATGGCTGATGGTACTGAGGCTGCTTCGTCTGGAGAAGTGGAGGCTGAGGGGAGACCTCAACCTAAAAGTGACTAAAAGGATGTTGCTACAAGGGGGATGGTGGTCTCTTCTCCCAGGTGACAAGTGATAGGATATGAGGAAATGACCTCAAGTTGTGATAGGGAAAGTTTAGACTGGGTATTATGAAGAATTTCTTCATGGAGAGGGTGGTTAGGCATTGGAACAGGTTGCTCTGGGAAGTGGTAGAGTTCTCATCCCTGGAGATATTTAAGGAATATTTTGAGGTGGCCCTCCAGGACATAGTTTAGAGCTGGGACTCAGTAGGTCAGGCTGGTGATTGGACTTGATGATCTTGAAGGTCTTTTCCAGCCTATGTGATTCTGTAAGCCTGTGTTAAAGACCAGCAAGTAAGGTGGGACATTTTCTAGGAAATAGTATATGGTTTAAATCTAGATAGGTGGCTTGAGTGTAACAAAATCTCAGTGTGCATGCTGGGGAAAAAAAGAAAAAAAAAAGAACTGTGATGTCTTCCTATTGAGAAGCTGAAAATACAGCCTTTGTATTCCTCTGGTATCTAGATTCACAAGTGTGTCTATTGTTCCCTCTTGTTTTCTGACTCTTACACTAGAAATACTAGTGAAAAATCAGTGTCACTGCAGAGTTATACTTGAGAATCCAAAAGCTATTACATCTGAGTTTGTACACTGAAACAGTTTTTCAGTCTGTTATATACAGACTACATATATATATATATTTTAATGAAATAATCTTGTTCCTTCTAAAGTGCATTTAGCTTATCTAAGATCTGTTTCCTTCAAAGCCAGTACTGCAACATTAACCTCTCTTAATGTTGTAGTCTAAATATGGTGCTGTACTGGTCACCATAGAAATATCCTGTCACTATGAGTCTTTCATGCATTTCTCATAATAAGAAAGCATCTCTCAATTTTCTTTTTAAATCTGAACTGCAGCAAGCTAACCCACACGTCTTGGCATGATCACAGTGTATTAATCACAGTCACTGCTTTGTAGGAGCCAGCATTTTGGTTCATCCCATGTTTGTAGTTTGGTCCCTGATACTGAGGCTAACTCAGTCAGTGGGCAGGGAGAAAGGTGGAACAGCACCTTCCCTGCCCTCAGACTTCTGCCCAGTTGGGGCTGCAGGGGTCTGTGGAAGTCTTAGAAAATAATTATGCAAGCTTCAGATCCACCCCCATGCTTTAGGAAATGTGGCACAGATGGAGCCGTGCTGTCAGGGGCATTACATACTGGAGGAGTGGCTATGAACAAGAGCCCTGTCAGTGTTTAAACCCACTCTCTGGAGATCCATGGGGTGTGTGGGAGGAAGAGCACACCGGGAAGAGCTGTGACATGCCAGATCTGGCTGGGTCCTGTCCCGGGCTGGTGTCTTCTGACTAGGGATAGATGAGTACCTTGGGAAACCCGTGGTGCCAGTATATTTCTTAGCACCCCTAGGGAGACTGGAAAGGAAGAATTTTAATGAGCGAAGGACAGTTGGGAAAAGAAGTCAAAATGTGTTTTCTGCTCACAAAACTGCCAGTGACAGCCCTGGGACCCAAAATGAACCAGAGCAGGTCAGATGGAAGTAACTTCTGCACTTCCCTACTATTTCCAGTAGAGCTGTTTCTAAGAATCTTCTCTTCAGGGTATGGTGACTCCTGCATACTGCGCCATTCCAAGACTATACATACTTCCAAATCAGGATATACCTCAGATTTTGTGTTGTTTGTAGCAGAACTATTTCTCAAAAAGTAGCATCATGTACTGTTTTCTGTTCATTACAGCCACAGGATTTTCAGTGTCTACCTGGTGTTAGATTTAGGACTAATTGCTTCTGAGGCCACTTACTGAGCTGTAGGTCTCCCAGCTCCTGCGGATTTTTTTCTTATTGCAATGTTTTTTTAACTATCTAAATAACTATTTTTTGAACACTGTATGTATTTCAAATACTCTGGTAATTGAGCTGGTATTATTGGCCAAAAAGGCTATTTTTACAAATTTTCAGATGGCTGCTTAGTCTGCAAATGCTGAAAGCACTCAGATGGGAACTGTATGTTATAGCTTGCAACATATTTTTGAATTGCCCAGTGTCACGTGAACTTTTAAATAAATGGACAGAGATTAACTATTAGAGGCTTACCTTCGGTGGTGGATCCAATACAAACCTTCATTACTCATAAAAATTCTATTTGCAGAATACTGGGACCCCACTGGGACCAGTTCTGCCCTCTCCCAAGTGCTGCCAAAGGGCAGCAATCCTCCTCTAAGAATCTCTTGGGGGCCCATCTCCAAGTGAAGAGGCCAGAGCAGCTGGCTACCTGTAGTTCTGTTCTTGTGTGGTCCCAATGTTGTCCACACAGCCATGCAACAGCCCACTGAGTAGCCTGCTTACTTTGTTAGTCTGCAGGTAAAAGTTTAACTTCCTCTTCATTTGTAGTGGAAATATAATGTGAATGCCTTTACCATGGATCTAGATGCAAAACTTCGGAGTTGCAAACCTGGTTGACATTGACGACCTGATTTCACAGAGTGCAAACTACAGAAACAATATCATCCGTGTTAGTGTTGTTAAGTGCTGACCTTATGTCCTTTACCACCAGGGTGTTCCCCCCTTCTCCCCATTGCAAGTTTGGCAGTAAGGACTAGCTCCCCAAAAAGATTAAAAGTGTTACTGAGTTCAGCATATGAAGTTTGAAGAAGGCAGAAAAATGTTCTGCTTAGAATCTAGTTTTTCTAAGCAGGTAAGTATAATTATTGGTACTGCAGAATAACCTTCAGTTTTGTTTAAATGACCTAAGCATTCTACGTTCTTAGAGAAACACGGCACTCGTTCACACAAGCCCAAAAAAGCTTCAGGGAAACTACAATGGGAGTTTAAAGATGAAAGTATGTTGTTATCTTAGTTTTGCTTCTCATTAAAAATAAACAACAAATAAATAAATATAAAGATCAAAATATTTCAAAAGTGGCTAAAGGTGTTGACTTAAGAAACCACAATCTGTTGCCTGACTTTCAGAGAGTGAGCATGTAATACTTCCTGTACTGCACCTCTTCTGAACACTCTAACCCATTAGTCACTGGTGAATAACATCATCTTCAGAGTTCACAGAAGGGATAAATACGTTCCTGCCCACGAATAGGGATTTCAGCAGACTAAGATTCACTAATCAGCGCTGCCTTTTTGTCAAGGAAAATGGCACGCCTTCTAAACTTTATCAGTATTTTTCATAGCGTGGGTGATCTGGCTGACTCATTAACACCCAGGAGGGGATTGCTAATCAGTGGATGACTGCTACATGTGCCACAAAGCCATGATTTGCTCCTTTATGGGAATACCTGATCTAAATAAATTGAATGGCTCACATTAAGCTGTAGTCTTCTTGTTTTGATCTGTGTTTCCCGAGAAACACAGCTTATGTAAACAGTCCTTGTTCATTCTCTCCCTTCCTAAAATCTGTTCAATGCTTCTCCAGTCTCCAAAATATTCCACAATAAAGCAATGGCCTCAGCCTCCAGTCACCACAAAGTCTGTGGCAGCAGGCGGCTTGGTCAAGGAGATACCACCTTACTGAGGTCAAGGAGACACACCTTACTGCAGCACTCTTGAGAGATGGAGCTGCAGTCCTTAGTACATCAAGTGTCAGGGCATGAGAGCCAGGGCTTCACTGGTCTTTTGCTTCTAGTACTGTCCAGAGAGTGTATGGTATTGGGAGGATGGTTTCCACTCTTGCATGTGGCCACTGCAGGAGAGCTTCTAGAAACAAGTTTCAGATCTCCAGGGGAGTAGCTTTTTTCCACTAAGACACTTTATTTATTTCTCCTGCACCAGAGGGTTCTGTTACAGAACAGGATACATATTACAGGGGTGAAGGAGACTAAAGAGGGGGCAGTTAACACACATTATACAAGTTTTAGGATTTTCAATATAAACTACTTTTGAAAAGTTATCTTAGTCATAAACCTGAAAGTACTACAGGGTTTTTCACACTCTGCTGGGTAAAGGCTGAAGGCTACCTGTGGGCCCCAGCCTGGAGATTCCTTACACAGAAAGAGCTCAACCCAGAAATCCCTGGGATTTACAGTGGCTGGCTTGTAGAATAAAGTCTACATGCCAAAATGCCCTTTCAGAGTTGGATGTAAATTTACAACATTGACTGAACCTTAGTGCATTTCCTGCATGGAAGGCACAAGAGAAAGTAATGCATTTGGGTTCATTTGGAAATGCAATCCAAATCCCACAGGTAAAGTAGCAGCCTTGTGCCTTTGCCATATACTCTTCTTGGATCAAGCCTAAAAGAAGAGAGACCAACCTCTACATTATTACCTAATAAATGCTATTAAAATGAGTTCAAGGAAGCAGTGTGTTTGCTATATAGACACCTAGAAGTGATAAATGGGGAACAAGTTTTTTGTGTAGGTTCTACATTTTCTGTAAATCTTAAAAAATAAATACAAACCTTATATGATGTCTCCCTCCACCTTCCCTCTTTCTTCCCCTTTTCCCCTTTTCCCTTCCTACTTTCAGAACAGCTCTTCTTCTTCCCTGCAATATTCTTCTTTCCCTTAGTATTAATTACTAGTGTGTGCATTTTTTTTTTTCTTTTCTTTTTTTTTTTCATTAGCCATGCTTAGTTTGTCTCATGGATCCCAGGGTACACATCTCCCAGCCTCCCTTCCCTTTTGAACAGCCCATTGCTTGGTGCACTACTGTTCCTCTTAACTTCCTTCTTGTTAACAGGTGCTTTTTACTTCCCAAGGAGAATCTCAGATCCAACCTACAGAGTTCTTCACCTGCATAAACATGACAATGTTTTGGTAGCTGGGGGCTGCTAGTATTAGAAAAGACCCGTGGTGTTCCCACTTCAGATACCACTGCTTCTATGGGCTCGAAAAGGGATCCTCTGGGGAAGCTGATTCCCCCAGCAGTGCTTATGGCACCTCTGTGGTAATATATTCAAGAGAAGGTTAAAACTACTTTGCAATAGCAGCTGGAGTATAGGCGTGATAAATGGAAGAGAGAGAAGTGGCCCTGCAGACACTGAGGTCAGTGCAGGACAAGGTGCAACCAGTCTGTTGGCTGTATGACCATATTCCACTTTATTAAGCAGACTGAATGTCTGTTCTTAAGCTGTAATTTACATGTAAGTTTCCAGAACTTGAGTATTCAGATTTGTCGTTTGAGATGTGCTATTGTTGTCTGAGCCTGTTGGTATGTCAGAAACTATTTTAGGACATGGTTTCTATTCCCTCTCAACCTTCTGCTTGGTTTAGCATATCATAACCTCAAACTTCCCCATTGGTTCTGGTTAGGTCTATTTTTCTGTGATCTTACTGATTTGTTATTTTTTCAGTGAGGCTCCTCACAGCTATCAGTGGAAACACTGACGATTGTCTGCATAGTCACTGATAAATAGTCACTGAAGCAGGAAGTCTTATGCTTGTGGCAGCTTGTCCAAGTAGCCTAAGGTATGCAGTGGATGGTTGAAGCTAAATTTCTTCATTATCTTGAAGATTCGGAGAAACTTGCATTAACCAGAACACCTTTTGCCAGTCAGCCTTGGAACTATGAGCAATGAAGCTGGTGACGGACCTGAAGCACAAGTCTTACAAGGAGTGGCCAAAGAAACTGCAATTGTTTAGTCTAGAGGAGACTCAGGGAAGACCCTGTCACTCTAAAATTGCCTGAAGGGAGGTCATAGCAAGATGGATGTCGGCCTCTTTTCCCAGTTAACTAGTGATAGGATAACAAGGAATGGCCTCAAGTTGCACCAGGGGAGATTCAGGATGGATGTTAGGAAAAATTTCTTTTCTGAAAGAGTGATCAGGTGCTGGAATGGGCTGCCCGGCAACATGGCTGAGTCACTGTCCCTGGGGGTGTTCAAGAAACATTTAGATGTACTAACAGACATAATTTAGTGGGGAAATATTGGTGGTAGGTGGATGGTTGAACGAGTTGATTTTCAGTTGATCTGGAGGTCTTTTCCAATCTTGATGATTCTACGGTTACACGACCATTCAGCGCCTCATCCGGGGAAGTGTTTTGTGTTCTGAATTGTTTTAAGTCTCACTCAGAGTTGAGAACTTACAAATTATTTTGATTTGTCTCATTCTTGTTGTCCTAAGGTTAATACCCCAGCCATTTCTGAGGGAAGCCCACCCTACAGTTTTTATAGACAAGCCTTTTCTCTTCAAATCCCTATCTATCTGACATGGGACAAAGAAAGTCATTATCTTGCAAATGAGTAAACAAGCTTGGTAGCTACTTGCACCTGACGTAAATACACAGAAGGCACCTGGTTGGTACCTGTGACCAAGGCGTTGTTGCGTGAGTATAAAAGGTTGTAAGCACGTACAATAAAGGTCTTCCTTCTGCACCAGCAACAAAGTCCGTTACTCTCTGCCACAATCTGAAGAACTGCAAAGCCTGATCTGGTGGTGACTTGGAGCACAAAACCTCACAAAAATAGACATGTTCTTTCAAACTGAACTTATACATTGAAATAGATGTCCTTGAAAGACAGCTTCTGTTCTGAGTAGGAATATTTAAAAAGCATATCTTGTTAAAGCAGATAACTTATATAACTTCTTGCCAGTGACCTAACATGCTGACATTCATGCTCACATTCAAGATGACTAGCAAGTACTGACTTTCCACAACTGCTTCTAAGGCCGAAGCAGCCTTGAAGAGCACACATGTTGGATGTAGTATATGTGAGTACAGTGGTGATGGAGGGCAGGGAGTGAGATGGAGGAAATTATTGCTGACTTAAAATAGGAGCAGCTTAATGAAAAAAAAAAGAACCTCTCCTTAGTCCCCCCTAAAAAAAAAAAAAAGCTCAAAAAACATTAACGTCCATATAGAAGCAAAAAGAGAAAGGAATTATTTTCTATTTCCCACCAGCAAGTGAAGCCCAGCCATCTTCTGGGAGGTAGTGCCTTGTACATGTAGTGATCAGTCAGGAAGACAAAAATACCTTCATAATGATAGTTCCCTTCATTCCTCCAGCCTTTATTGAGCTTGACATCACATGGTATGGGATGTCCAGGTCAGTTAAGTTTTCTGGCATTGTTCCCTTCTGACCTCTTGCTCATACTGACCTGCTGGTCCTCAGTGGCAGCTGGAAAGCCAATGACAATGCTGTGCCACACTGCTTGGCTGTAGACTCAGTACTGCTCTGTAACAGTGCTGCTCTGGCTTCAAGCACAAGGCACAGCATTGCATGAGCTGACGCAAGGAGGGTGGCTCCAGCCCAGTTGGACCCTGTACAACTTCCACCTCGTATTCCATATAATTTCATACCATCTTTCTAGTTTAGTCTATGAGAGACATGTGTCTTTTCCTTTAGTATATCTATATCCTCTGATCATCATAATATCCAACGTAATAGATTCATACATTCTCATTACCACTATACCTTGCCCCTTGACAGATACATGGATATTGTCTGCCTGTTTCATGGGCTACTCCCATTTCCCAAACTGCCCATAAAAACTCTCAATTTTTAGGCCTCTCATGTGGAGGTGGTCAGTCAGGCCAGGAGAAGGAGCATGCTGGATTCTTGGATGCCAGCTTAGCTTAGCTTGAATATTTGCTGCACTCAGCCAGTTCCCCATGGAGTTGACTCCTGTTGGTTTGCAGTGTCTTTCTACAACATACAACTTAGATTACAGATTAGTTAAAGCTAAATCTCCTTGAGGCATAAAACTGATCTCCCCATCCTTCTGCATCACCCACCAAGTGCACAGGGGTCTTTAAGCAAAAACAATGCCATTAACAGAGTAATAGGATTGCCTTTTCACAGGAGAAAAGCAACTCATTCTGCCTTCCCCAGCCATTTCCCTGCGTACCCTCCTCCCACAATGTGTGTGGCTTTTTTTGGGCAGCATCAGGATGGCTGGCAGTTGCTCTGGTGATAAATATTCAGGTGGCTTCTTTAGATTTATAGAATCACAGAATTGCTCAGGTTGGAAAAGACCTTGAAGGTCCTTGAAGCTGGACCTTGCAGGTCCAACTGCAACCTAACCATACCACCCTAACAAGCCTCTGCTAAATCATCACCACATCCAAACAGTTTTTTAAACACATCCAGGGTTGGTGACTGAAACCACCTCCCTTGGAAGCCTATTCCAGTGCTTAACAACCCTTTCTGTAAAGAAGTTTTTCCTGATATCCAACCTAAACCATACCTGGCGAAATGCCATGCCCCAGCACCAAATGCCCCACAGCATAATCTATTATACCTCCAAACATTTCCAAAAATTTATTGCTAATACGGAATATGAAATATTCAGTCAATGCTCTGTCTCTTGGTCTGTGAGATTATGAGGTTGGAATGGAAGTCCCATAGTCTAACTCAATTCTTTCTGAGGGACCATGATGGCACAAAACTCGCTTTTCAAGGTCCAAGATGGCACTTCAAATGGTGGCAAGGTATACTGGGTGTGCTTCCAGCCATCATGTAGTTGCTTCCAGCATAAAGAATATAGTATGTAGCACTTGTCCTGATAGGTAGGGTCCAATGCAGTAAATTAGCCATGCTTCATTATATAAAAATCCTAGCCACCACACTGTATTCCAAAGAGGCTTTACTTGCACAGCTTGCTTGCTTGAGGCACATTTCACATTCATGGGTGACCTTTGCAACGGTCTAAATTACCAGGTCAACACCTCAATCATGAGCCTGTCTGTATATTGTTTCTCTTCCTAGAAAGTTTTGTGGGCCCACTGACCCACAGACATCTCATCCCTACCTTCCCAGACTGGGTCTACTTGAGCAATTTCTATTTTCTATTTCTATTTTTGCAGTCTTATCTTCCTGCTCAATGTTTTGATGTACTTCAGTAGTGTATTTCTTGGCATGTGATCATCTATATGACATACTTTTACATCAATATTTTCCTCTCGGTCAGCAGCCCAGATGAGCAGCTTTGTTGCCACTTGGTTTGCTTCCACTGCTGTACCTATACCGCACAGGGCATTTTCCACTATTGGTGAGTTGGTAGGTCATGCTACATTCAGGAAGACAAGCAAGGGCTGACTCTGCACTCTGCACAACCGTGTTTTGACTACAAGCCTCCTCCAAAGCAAAATTTAAGCATGAGAAGAACATGATGAGAAGAGCCAAGATGAAAAGAGAAGACAAATGTTTGAAATAATTTTGAGGAAGAGTAGCATAACATTGTTTTCTAGGCATGCATTACTTAACATGGCTCTTGCCTGGTTTGTAACATTGCCTATTAGTGTTAAGGGAGTGTGGATCACATGTCCATGATTTTGATGGGAACCTACACTTCCAGTATTGTAGGCAGAAAATGTATTCAATAATTTAAATGTGCTCAATAATTTAAACATAAAACCTGCAATTATTTTTGTTGCCTTGAATAGTATCTCTCCAGGACTGACACCAACAAGCAGACAGCGCAGATGGCACTGACTAGGGCAGGGTTCTGCAAGTGAACATGTGGGAGTCTGGCTATGGATATATGCAGGTGAAATGGTGGTCATTCCTGCCTTCCAGCTGTCTGCCATGCTGCTCCAGCAGAGATCATTTGCTCCTTAGTTGGAGTGGCTGAGTGGGATGCCTATTTAGTTCTAGCCTCCAATTTCTATCTGCAGTAACCTAAACTAGAAAGCTGTTCAGTGGGTGGGAAATGTGCACTGCTCCCACTAGTTGTGACTAGGTGCCTATGTTTAGTACACTTTAGTACAGAGCTCTTTGTTAGAGAATAACAATTTTTTAATTTTTTTTTTTTTTTTTTTTTTTTTTGTGGTTATGCATAAGCTTGAGCCATCCCTGTCTCCTAGATACAGACAGAACTGTGATTTTTTATTATGTACTTAAATTTCTGAAGTAATACTACCAAGTACAATTCAGAAAGTATAAAAGGGGGCTAAAATGATACTAGCTTGAAAATCAGACTACAGTACCCAAAATGTATTTGATACTTTTGAAAGCAACTCACTTTATGCTTTTTTCAGCCATCAGTTGTTAGTTTTAGTGGTAGATTAGGTGGCAGATGAGAATGTCAATATATGGAATTTCCCTGTGGTGGCCAGCTGTTTTCCAGTTTTTCCTGTTAATTGTAGGAAGAAACATTTTGTGACTTATGAGAAAACTGAAATCCATTTTCAGGTCAGTCACATGTTAAGCTTGTCTGAGGTCAGAAGAAAATAATTTCTGATGCTTCTGCCCACCATTCTTCCTCTTAGAGAGTACAGTTATTTATTGCAGTGTCTTGAAGGCATTACTGAAATCTTGACTCCTGCTTTACTGTCCATCAACCTTCCAAAATTTGAAGGAACATCAGACACTGTGGCCATCATTTCTTAAAACTCTTCTCAGCTCCTTCCTTGTTGTGATGTTCCAGATTTACATTGTACGTCCTTACATTGCTAAGCAAACCATTTCTGTATTGTATAGCATTCTTCCTTGATGGATTGCAGACTTCTCCTTCATGCTAGTTCATTAGTACCTCAGAAAAACTTGGAAAGGTTTGACCAGGTCAGTGTAGTTCCTTCAAACAGGTTGAATTCTTCCTTCTCCTAATCTGGCTGGGTTGACCAAGGAAAGAAGGAAACCTTATAGCCAGAATGACACAAGACATTTGTGAAAACACTGAGATTTCACCTTGGGTGTTCCTCAGTTGCTGATCTACTGTTTCTTTCCTCAGGAGAGATTATCCTCTTTCTGCTGCATACATGGCAGCTGGACTCTGCTTGACTCAGCAACCAGACAATATTAATATTAAAATATTAATAATCTCTGAACACAAAACAAAACATCCTTCTTGTGCTGGGGGTGAAGGTTTCCTCTTTCTCCCTGCCCTTCTTTGTTCCCTCAAGACAATGAATATATGGAGAAGGCTCAAATTCTGCAGGACCATATGTTGCAAATATGTTCATGGGATGACTGAATTTCATCTTTAGTTAGCTCCCACTTGTCCCTGTGTTTTCAGTTAATATTTTTTCTTAAAGAAAAAGTTAAAAATGCTGTTTCCATCTGCTATGAAGTAGCAGGGAGGTAGCAGGTGAAGACACGACTAGGTTCTATGGTAAGAAAGAGCAGTACAGACCAAATACTCTAAGTGAATATCTACAAGAGATTTGCCTTGATTTGAGGTGTCTAAAACCACTCTTAGCCAGTTCTCCGGCATAAATACCAGCTTCAAGACCTACCCCAAATACACAACACCTTTAGGGGTGGCTTATACGCACCACTATGCATACCTTCTTTCATTTGGTCTCCATCTCTTTCTTCTTCCCAAGTGAAGTAGTAAGTACAGACTATTCCAAGGTAAACACTGCAGAGACAGGGAGTGAGCTTTAGTTTTTCTGTGGTGTATGACCACCAATATCAACCAAAACAAATTGCCTTGCAACAAATTGTAATGCCCTGTCTTCCTTAGGGGAAGGTAGAGTTATTTTTCACTGGGGTTTGTTAGTTAACTTGAGGTTAAATTGGAAAAAAAAAATCCTATAAACAGATACAGGTCTTGACAAGTCAATACAAAACTGGTTGAAGACATCTTGTTTCTCCTTCAGTTATAAATGTCTGAATCTGATCCAGTCCTGGGAGTTTCTGTCCAAAACTGAGTGTCTTGTATGCTCCTGTGGAGGTTGGTGATAATCAAGTGGTTATGTAAGCAGATCCTGCTCCAAAAAAAGCTGAGAGACTCATCCTTGTGAGAGAGACTGATCAGTTAACCTGGGATTGTCTAGATTGAATCCCCCACATCCTTTCACAAGTAAGATCTTCATTCACTGTACTCCTGAATACCTTTTGTCACTGGGGAATTAACAGTCCAGCCCATCTAATCTGATACACTTCAGGACATAGCTTTCCATGCTTGCAGGTGCCAATGTAACATGAGAAAATCAGATATTTTCATTTGAAAATTGTGCGTTAAAAGATGTTATAAAAAAATAAAACTGGAAACCAGTTTGACTTTAGAAATGGAGTACCATCCAGCAGATTAAGAATACAGGAAGGAGATACAACTGGAATAAGATGATCAGATGAATACAGAGAGAAAACTGTAGAATTAGAGTGGAACTGTATAAGCTATTCCCTGTTCAGTGCAATGATTCACCCAAGACCATAGGAAATTCCAATGAGACCTATCACACTAAATATGAAGCTAAAATTAGACATTTGCAAAAAACAGATCAGAATGTAAAGATCAAACAGCTGCTGCATCATCAGGAAGAGGTGAATTTGAATGGGTGCTGCTAAAGATTACCTCTTTGGTTTACTATGAAATGTCTGGAGACTACCTAGTTTGAATTGTTCACTGAAAATACTTCATTCCCAGAAGTGCATGCTACAATTGCTAAACAGTTCCTGTATTTGAAATCTACATAAAAATAGCTGGTGAATATATACAGTTCACTTAAGGTGAAGTCTTGATAATGGCCCTTTCAAATCAGGACAATTTTAGAGGATATGCTGGAAGGTAGATTCCCAGAAGTAAAAATAAGTCAAACAAACTACAAGGAAGCCTTCCTGGTTTTTTTGGTTGTTTATTAATCTCTTGGTTGGTTGATTGCTTTTTTTGTTTGTTGCATGGAGGCTTTTTTGACTTGTTTGCTCTTTTTGTTTGTTTTTTCCTTCCATGGCACGCTTCCACAGCAAGGTCAGCTGGATTTATGGACATATTTGTTGTGAGCCTCTGGTAGATGCTTCCTTAGCCTCTTTTTGGGTATCCAAGATACTACACACCTTCTCTGCGTCTTCATAGCTGGACACTGGAAAAATATTTATTCAAGTATCTCAGAACTTTCAGCTATTTTTCATGTGTCTCCCTCAACTGCATTTAGACTAATTCCATTCTCCCCTAGCCATCTTAGATCATATCTTCTAGACCTGTTTATTTCTATGCTCTTCCTCACATTTCTTTCTTCAAGTATGACGTTTGAGCAATTGAATCAACAATTGGAAAACTCATATTACTGACTCACAGACAGTGAAATGAGATTTACTTTTTGCACAAATATAACATGGTATCTCCACCCACAAGATAAAATGCTGCTTATCAGAAATTTTAGGCCTTAGAGGGTCCTGTCCTTAGGTCCCATAATACCCTGCTGTCAACCCCACTGAATCAGAGTTCCACCAGAGTTCAGGACCATGGGCTCTTCTCAGTGACAAAGGTAACAGGCTGGAGCCTGTTTCCCATGCTTCATATGGCTCAGACTCTTGTTTACTTCACAGATACCTCTAGGAGTTTTCCTCAAGACCAGGTCCAGCCTGAAATTCCCATAGGCAGGATCAACATTTCTACATTGTTCCTGTGTGGACCTGTTCTCCCTCTCCCCCTCCCTTTTTCTTGTCTTATTTAACTGAAGGATCTTTGTTGTCCAAAGAAGGAATGTATTTAATCACTTGGGACATCTTCAGATGATATTAGGAGTGATGTACTGTTTTGTCTTCCATTAATGATGGTGCATTCCAGTTGGGCACATGCTGGTGTGAAACTTACAATACGCTGCATGCTTGCTTGCACTCTGCTTGATCTCCAAGACCCCTGATACTCCATTCAGTCAAATGAGTATCCTAAAGGGATACCTGAGTGCACCTCTTGTCACTATATCTGCATTAGACAATTCTTTTAGAACTGATGCCAGAAATTTCAGGCAAGATCCATAGAAATGCTAGTCATCAGTGAATAAGATGTGACTGATAACTGCAGCTGACTAATATAAAACTGCAAGTACTTTTAGTATAAACAAACAGTTCACATGGTATGCTTTGTGTATAGGAGTATTTTTTTCTATCACAATATTCGATAGAGGAAAAAAACCCAAATATTAAAAATATATGCAGGCAATATATTTGAACTGAAGACAAATGAATCTTCTTCTTCTCCTTTGTAATTTTAAAAATATGATCTGTCTGCTGATTGGCAGATTTTATCCCAGACAAAAAAGAAAAAAAAAAAAAAAAAAGGAATGAAAAATGGAAATAAGTAGAGCTCTGTATTAGGTTGGTTTTGCTCAGCAGTTTTAGCCAATATACAAGGTATTTCTGCTTGGAGAAGCCCTGGTGAAAACTGATCATATACAGAAAAATGGTTGGGAGTAGAATGTTGACCATGAATTGCACACTGGCCTGTACCAGTACTGTGACTTGCAACACATGTGAATGGTTGAAACTATGTATGGGACAACATAAACAAAGATAAATTTCAGCAGGGTAAATACACAGCCATGCAGAGCTACACCCACTCTTTTAGCATGGTTTCTAAGCCTGCTAGGTTTATGCATTGGTCTTGAAGCAACCTCTTGGAAAAAAGAAGTCATCAACCTGAAGAGAGGCGAGACAAAAAGGACTTGTGTGAGGGGTGCTTTGGCCAATGTAAGTGAATAATGTCACTGAAAATGAAAATGAAGTGATAATGAAATGAAATTGAATTCTGTCAAGTTTCACAGAATCATAGAATGACTTAGGTTGTAAGGGGCCTTAAAGATCATCCAGTTCCAACTTCCTGCAATGGACAGGGCTGCCACCCTCCAGATCAGGCTGCCCAGGGCCTTACAACCTGGCCATGAACACCTCCAGAGATGGGGCATCCTCAGCATTTCTCAACATAGTTTTTCACCAACCCCTGAGCAAAGAATTTCCGTTTAATATCTAATATAAATGTCACCTGTTTTAGTTTAAAAACATTGCACTTGTCCCGCCACTATCTACCCATGTAAAAACTCAATCTCTGTCTTCTTTATTAGCTTCCTTAAAGTACAGAAAGGCTGTAATAATGTCTTCCTGCAGTCTTTTCTTCCCCAGGCAGAACAAACCCAGCTCCCTCAAATTTTCTTCGTAGGAGAGGAGCTCCAGCCCTTTGATCATCTCTGTGGCCTTCCTCTCGACTCACTCCAACAGTTCCACATCATTTGTGGTGTTGAGGGCCCAACGTGCAGGATGTAATAGTCCAGATAGAGCCACAAATGGCAGAGCAAAGGGGGACAATCCCCTCCCTCTCCTACAAGTCACACCTCTTTTGATGCAGGCGAGGATGCTATTGGCCTTCCAGGCTGCAAGCACACGCTGCTGACTGAAGTCCAGCTTTTCATCCGTCAGGACCCCCAGATCCTTCTCCACAGGGCTGCTCTCAAGGAGTTCCTCTCCCAGTCTGTGCACATATGTGGGATTGCCACAGCCCAAGTGCAGCACCTTGCACTTGGCCCTGTTGAACCTCATTAGTTTCTCAGGAAAGATTCAGATTGGACGTTAGGAAATGCTTCTTCTCTGAGAGAGTTGTCAGGCGCTGGAATGGACTGCCTAGGGGATGGTGGAGTCACTGTCCCTGTAAAAATGCCTAGCTGTGATACTGAAGAATATGGTTTAGTGGAAAATATTGGTGGTAGGTGGATGGTTGGACTGAATGATCTTAGAGGTCTTTTCCAATCTTGGATGGATCATGATTCCATGATTCCATTTATCAACTGGTGCCATCACTCCATTATAGAACACTACCTGGTCAGGTGTGATCTACTCATGGTGAGGCTGTGGCAGCTATCATGGATCACCTCCTCATCTTGCATGCGCCTTAACATCTCCTCCAGAAGGATCTGTTTCATGATCTTTCCAGGCACAGAAGTGAGGCTCACCAGCTTCTAGTTTCCCAAGTCTTCTTTTCTCCCTTTTTCTAAAAATGAGAGTGAAGTTTCCCTTTTTTGCAGTCATAGGAGTCTTCACTAGACAGCCATGACTTTTAATATGATGAGGAATGGTTTGGCAGCTGTATCAACTGGGGTGCATGTCATTGATTCCCTTAGACTTGTACAAGTTCAGTTTCATTGGCCTCAGACTTGCCCACTGTAGAAGGAATTTTGCTCCACTAGCCCCTTCCTAGAAGTTCAGGGATGTGAAAGGTATGGGAAGTCTGACTGTAACTGAAGACTGAGGAAAAAATCTCATTGAATACCTCAGCCTTTTCCATGTCTGTTGTAGCCAGTTGTCATGGTTTTGTGATTTTTGGCTTTCAGTATTCCACATCATAACATCATGTGGGGCACTGGGACTTTAACTGTTAATGCTCAAGTCCTGGGTACCTGGCCTGAAGAGAAGAAGAACTACATTCCACAGGGGACCTTGCGGTCAGGGAGAGGAGATTTAACTCCTGGCAAGGTCACCTGATTCCTCTTTCTCGCCTGCCCTTCGTCATGGGCGCTGCTCCCATCTCCCTGCTGCTCAACTGGACTGCGCATCTCACCTCAGTGTTGTGGTGAGGCCTATCCACCTTTCAGACATTCTCTCTCTCATTATATTTGATGTATTAGCTTCAATTCTGATTATATTGTATTATAGTGTGTTATCTTGCATTCCGATAATATACTTAGTAAATTAGTTTGTTTCTCCTCAGATCGGTGCCGCTGTTTTAATTATTTTGGGGTCTCCTGTTTCCTTTTTTCCGGAGGCGCGGATCTGCAGATCCCTCCGCCCCGCTCGTCACGGAACCGGGCCGAACCAGCCCGTAAACCATTGACACCAGTCCTACCTTCTCAGTTATCAGAAGGAGTGCACTTTCCTTTGTCTCTTCTGAGCAAAATACCTGTAGAATCCCTTCTTTTTATTCTTTGCATGCCTTGCCAAGTTCAGTTCCATCTGTGCCTTGGTTTTCCTGGTACAATCCCTTCAGATCCGGATGTCAAGTTTCATTGTAGTGTCATTGAATCTTGCATCTCAGCATCATAACAAAGCTTCAACTTAAATTAAAAGAAAGAAATCCCCAAGGGAAAGAGCATCATATACTGCATTCTAATAGTCTGTAGCCTTTCTGTTTAAGAGACCCTCGCTCCTGCAATTCATGAGTGGCACATGCAGTTAGTATCATTTCTGAAGATTTTTCAGACCTTTTCCCAAATGCTCCTCCTTTGTAGTATTTACTTCTGATCTTTCTACCTCTACTTCTCTGCTTTTGATTTTGTACAAATTGTCTGGGTGTGCATCTGAAACGGAACTGATGGAATTAACATGGTGATGCTAGGGATAATGCATGTGAAGGCAAAGAAGAACCTTACCAGTGTTTTGTGTATGTGTAGACTAGGGTCAACACGCTATAATACAATACAATTCTAACAATTCTAACAATTCTAATTGTCTAATTCTAACAATTCTAACGATTTGTTGCTGCTGTTAATTTTGGGGCCCATCTCTCTATCCTTTTCCCTCACCCCTTTCTGGGATGTGGATCTGCTGGTCCCTCTGCCCTGTTAGTCACGGAACTGGGCCGAACCAGCCCATTAACCATTGATATTCTATATGGTGAATAAACACCTTGGGTTTTCCTTTCTCCATATCTTGAATGTGAGAGTGATGTTTCCCTTTTTTCAGTCACTGAAAATTTCACCTGACAGCCGCTTTTCAAACGTGATGTATGGTGGCTCGGTAACCACAACAGTCAGTTCCTTCAGAACCATGGATTGCACGTCATCTGTCCTCATAGACTTGTACACATTAAGTCTTATGAGGCAGTTTCAGCCTTGCTCTGCTCTTATAATAGGAGGGATTTTTCTTCTCTCACTTTCACCTTGAGGTTCAGGGATGTGAGATTCAGGAGTGTGAGAGATGCGAGAAGTCTGGCTGCCAGTGAAGACTGGAGCAAAGAACCTGCTCAGTACCTCAGCCTTCTCCATGTCTGTTGTACTCAGTTCTCTCTTTGCATGTATCAGAGGGTGTAGACACTCCATGGTCTCTTCTGTCATTTTTTACATCCCCTGCTGAGTGCAGTCTTGGCTTTCCTTATCCCTTCTCTGCATGTCCAGACAGCATGTATTCTTCCCAGGTGAAGCATCCTTGTTTTCACTCTCTGTATGTGTCCTTCTTATCCCTCGGTTTGATCTGCAAGTCTTTGCCAAGCCATGTCGGTTTCCCGCTTCCTCTGCTTGTTTTCCTATACCGATCCACTAAATCTCTGGTTTTTAATGGGAGGATTAATAGATTTCATCTCTGAAGCCAGAATCTACTTGTGGTAAAGCTGAAGTTCAGAACACAGTTCCCAGTGGTTCTTGAGTAAGAATCAAACTATAGTGCTGACATTCAGACATTAGGATAATCACACCAAAATCTGCTGTCAAAATGACAGTGTTTGATCTAGTTATAAACAGAGGAAGTAATATAACTCAGTCTAGTTGACTCTAAATGAGCAGGGAGGCTTCTGAGTGTGATTTCCAGGGGTCCCTTTCATCCTCAACCAGTGACTCTGCTGTAAAAATGCTGTGCACCTTCTCTTTATTGTTAACAAATGTCAGTAGGAAAAGGGAGGCTTATGTGGCAGAAAACTGTACAAATTCAGTGAGAAATGCTGATGGTGTCTTCTCAAAGTTTTTAAAAATAATGATTGCATTTCCAAAATATCATGACTGACTTTATGCTAGAACAGCACCTGTATAATTCTGGTATTATTAAATGAAGCACATTCAGATTTTCTAAGCATTTCACTAAAGCAATATGACGTCCTACAAGTCTGTAAAATAAATTCCAATTTTCTTGCATCTTCAAGAATGGAAACTTTAAGTGCATGCCAGCTTTGCAAAAGTTGGTGGAGGGGGAATGTTTTTAAACTCTTGATACACATATTCAGTGACGTCTGTGAAGAAGAAACCTGATAATGTAAGAGGAAAAAGTGTAAAAGAGGTGTCAAAATATGAGATTATAGATATATTTTAATATACATATACAAAATGTGTATCAGCCAAGGTGAAGGGTAAATACAGAAAAAGTCAGCAGTTCATTGACAAAGTTTAGTCACCTAAGTCAATGAATTCACACATCATCTAAGACACAATTTTGCTCTTGGGCAGACTGAGAAAGTTGCTGTCCTCCCAGCACGACTTAGCCAATTGAAGTACTCTTTTTTTTCCTCTCTCTTTTTTTTTTTTCCAGTTAACCTGAATTTGCCTGGACATTTTTGATTTCTCTGCTTGACAATTAAAACGAGAATTATAGAAACATTCAGGTGGAGAAGTACACCCAGAGATAAAACTTTTTTCTTAAAGTAGGGCTTTCCCCAGCTTTGTTTCAAAAACCTTCTAAGAGGTTCAAGTTTATCTGGGGAACCTCTTTGAAAATTAAGCTGTCCTCAGAGAGATCTGTTTTACTTTCTGTACCGTCAGAATCTCCACTGATTCTATTTATGACCATTGTCTCTCATTCTCCTGATGTTTATCTCACTGGAGATTATAGCTCTGCTTTTTGTATGTAACTCCCTTGTCAATGCTATTGCAGGTCTAACTGAAGCTCTCTCTTCTCAAGGCAGACCTAGTCTGGTTCCCTCAGCTTCTCCAGGTCGGACATGTTCTTCCCACCCTCTCCTATGTTGGTGGCCTCTGATGGGCTTGCTCAAGTTTGTCAGTATCTTTTTCACATTGATGCACCCAAAAATGGATGTTCTGTGCCAGACTTGTTCTAACAAGTGACAAGTAAGAAGAAGCAATTGCAACTTCCTGTGTACTGACCTGCTATATTCCAAGATGCTGTTGTTTCTCATCACTGCCAGGACATATTTGTGGCTCACATTTAGTCTGTTGTCTCATAAGAACTCTCATAAGAACTCTCATAAGAACTTACCTTAGGTAACTTCAACAGTCTTACTATCCTGTAAGTCAGACAGACCTCAGCCTGCAGTGCAGGGAGTATGCTTCAGGTGCAGGATTTTGTTGAATTTTATTTCTACTGCCCATCTAGGCACCTCCTAACGACAGCCCTGTCATCCAGAGTATTGACTATACAGCTAGTTTGGTGCTGTCCACAAACTTGACAGTGTAAATTATTTTTAATTGTCCAAGTCATTGTCAGAAGTATTACACAGTTACCCTGAAGAAAGTATTAAACAGAAACCCCCCGAAGAACTTCATGTGTCACTTGCTTTCAGACAGAGTGTCACCTATTAGCCAATAACCTTTGAGACCAACAGCGCAGCCAATATTTCACCGTCCAAGTCTTCACCCATCCAGGCAGTCATGTCCTACTATGGAGCCAGAATACTGTGGGAGACTGTATCAAAAGCGTTGCTGAAGTCAAACTATCATACATCTACAGTTTTCCTAGCATCTGCAAAACCAGTTATTTCATTATAGATAGTGGCTAAGTTGGTCCACTGCAATTTACCATTGGTATGACATGTTCTTCTCCTTCATGTGTTCAGAAACGTCATGGGTAGACTTGCTCCATTACTCTCTTCGGGACTGTCATTATGTTAAACATGCTAGTTACTGGCTGCTTTTATAAGCAGATATGGATGGACTAGCATACTCTGAAACAGCATTGCCAAAGGCATTAGAACTAATATTACAGGAAAAACGTTGAAAAGAGAGCAAATTGGTGCCTCATCTCTCTCGGGGTCACAACTCACTCATAACAAATGGTATTTTAAAGAAAATTAACTGCTTGAGTAGACAT
The DNA here is from genome assembly GCF_019232065.1 of Centrocercus urophasianus. NCBI lineage: Eukaryota > Metazoa > Chordata > Aves > Galliformes > Phasianidae > Centrocercus > Centrocercus urophasianus. The sequence goes on along the minus strand of NW_024884767.1, from coordinate 20,824,348 downwards.
GGCCATGTCACTTTGCTTTAGGTTTCATCTTCTGAAAAACATTCCTAGCAGAAGAAAACTGAATAACTCTGACATAGTGGTTTTCTGAATCTGTAGTGTTTGGCTCTGGAAACAGTAGGTACCAAAAATAAACAAATACATAAATAAATAAGCAGGCATGCAGTTTACAATTACACTCTTATAGTCCGTTACTGCTATTTCTGTCCCATCATGGTTTTGGCTGAGATGGAGTTAATTTTAGAGATGCTAGTATGGCGTGGTGTTTTGGATTTTTGATGAAAATAGCGGTGATAACACACAGATGTTTCAGTTTCATACGGTCAAGGACTTCTCTGCTTACACTGCCCTTCCAGTGAGGAGCTGGGACAGCAGAAGGAGCTGGGAGGGGATAGAGCCAGGACAGCTGACACAAGAAGACCAAAGGGATGTGGTCCATCACAACATATGATGCACTTTGTAAAGAAGGAAGAAAGGGACACGTTTGGATTGATAGCATTCGTCTTCCCAAGAAACCACTACATATGATGAGCCCTGCTGTCCTAGAAGTAGCTGAACACCTTCCTACCAATGGGAAGTAGTGATCAAATCCCTTTCTTTGCTTTGCTTGCTCTTGTGGCTTTGAGCAGTAAACTGTCCTTAACCCAGGAGTTCTTACACTTTTATCTTTTCATTTTTCTTCCCCGTCTCACATACAGAGAGTGAGTGAACGTCTGTGCAGGGGTCGGCTGCTTGCTGTTAAACACAACAGGTGCTTTTTGGGCCCACTGTGTGGCACAAAGTGTTGAAGAAGACAAGATTTGTTAGGAGCATGGAGTATGCTACACCAAATATATAGATATTATGGCTGTTTAGCTGCAAATTGGTAGGCCCCTGTGCTTGCCATAGGACTTGCTTGCCTTACTGTATCTAAGAGTTCAGAGCTTGTTACTGGCTGCCTTCTGCCGTATTCCTTTGCTGTACTTCTTAGCATATTGTTTTGCTATGCCTGGGATCACTTTGGTAACAGCCATGGCCATGTGCCTGGGCTGGTAGAGAGCCAAAGCATTGCTGCTGTTGCTGTGCTGCTGTACTAGACAGGCTGAAACTCCAGACAGAACTTGAGCTAGTGACTTGTGGATAAGCCCACACAGGAGAATATAAACCCTGGTGCATTTGTGGCCATGGAAAAGTCTGCAATGTAGCAGGTACAGCCCAGAATACCTTGAAGCATCTGTGGCCGGGAATGAGACTGCAACACAGCAAGTATCTAAAAAGACTGTGGCCAATTAAAGATGTTGTGCCAGGGCAGGAACACCTCAAAACAGCAGTTATGGATAAGTCCATGCTGCAGCAGGTACAAAGCTGTGGCTCATTAGTAAATCCGCACTTGAGTAGGTAGACCTTGAACACGTGTGGCTGTGGATAGGTCCATGACACAGCTGGCAGATCTGAAGGGAGGGTGGCTCGTAGATAAAGCTATGCCACAGCAGATAAACCTCTAAAGACCATAGCCAATTGGCTAGCTGGAACAGGGGCAAGGAGTTGCATCTTCTATCTGGTCTGATTGTGACAGATACGTCTTTAAGCTATTCTAACCCACGGTCTAAGCTGCATGTCATAGGAAGGTCTGTAGTAGGAACACAGGATAAGCCGCACAAGGAGCGGTGTGAGCGCAGTACGGACCCCATCTGAGCCGAATTCGGCACCAGCTAACACAACGCAGTCTCTCACACACACACTTCCCGTTCTCTCCTCGTTCCACGCCTTCCGCACGCTCCAAGACCCTTTCCTCCCTCAGCCTCGCACCTCCCGCAGCAACCGGGAGCGTTGACACCGAGAGCACGGCACGGCACAGCAGCCGCCCCCCAGCACAGGGCCCCCCGGCACGCACGCGCGTGAGCCGCCCCTCTCCTCGGGGGAGGGAGCAGCGAGCTCCGAGCCCGGCGCATGCGCCCTGAGCCCAGCGCCCCCACTCGGCTCCTCTCGGGCCGCGCTCGGCTATTTCCGCCTCTTTGTTTTAAACTCCAGGCCGAGCCTTTTAATTTTAAACACCTCCCCCACACGCCGTTTTTTATTTTTTATTTTTTTAATTTTTATTTATTTTTCATTTTCCGCGAGGGGAAGGGGAAGAGGGGCCGGTATCCCTCTCCTCCCCTCCCCCCCTACCCCGCTAGCCCTCCCCTCCTCTCGCCCTCCCTCTCCCCACGAAGGACGGGCAGGGCAGGGCGCCGGCGGCTCGCGAAGCGGCGGACCCCCCCGGCGGCCGGATACCGCGCCCCTCCCCGCACACGGACACGGCGCCGCCCCCCACCCCGGCAGGTCAGTGGGGCCGGGGCCTGCAGCGTCCCTGGGGCGGGGGGCGGCCCGTGCGTGGGATTCGTGCGGCCCGCGGCAGGGTGGGAAGGGGCGAGGGAGCGGCCCCGATGCCTCTGTGTGCGTGGGGGCTGCGCGTCAACTTCGTGTGCGCCGTCGGGGGGTGAGGTGGGGGGAGGGGGATGCGGGGCTTGCGTATGGCTTTATTGGAACTGTGTGCTGCGATCTCCGCGCAGCCCCTCCCGTGGTCTGGGGGCACGCAGGTAGGCATGGGGGGCCCCGAAGCCCCGAGAAACAAAGTCGTGCTGCCGGCGCTGGAGTGGCTGGATGCGCATAGTCCGAGGTGTGTGGGTGTGCGAGTTTCGCGTGGTCAGCTTGTGGTGGTTTTCTGCAAGTTTTAGTGACTTGGGTTGGCTCCTTCGAGACCCAAAGCGAGGGGTGTTCGTTTGGAGCGAACGTGCCCTGAGCGGAACGGGGCGCAGTGGAGGTCTGCTGTTACCACAGCCTGGGTCTTCCTTTGCTGCTTCGCAGGTATTTTTGGAAGTATGGAAGTATCGCTGTATGCAGGCTTTGTGTTGAAGCAGCCTAGCCATTTCCTGCCTTCTGCAGGAAATAGATGTGTCTGAGGAGCCAGGACTCAGAAACTCCATTTCATTGTCCCTGTACGCTCTTGAACATCCAAGAAAAACAGCAAATACTTCCAGTATTTCTCCAGATTGCCTTTCATAATTGCCTTCTGGAGTCTCACAGAACAGCTAAGGTTGTGGGTGAAAAGATTTGCATTTTAAAATGGAGAAGGAGGGGGGAGAAAAGTTGAGCTGCTTCTCAAACCTAGGTTCGTCTTAACTGCTTCATCTCATCCATAGATTGATCTTCTAATGTAAACTGATTCCCTCTCTGAAGCCTGCTAAGTACATTGTTACAGGTCTTCTTGCTACCAGGTACTGTGGCTTTTTTTGTTGTTGTTTTGCTTTTTCTGAACTGTTGTTGCCATTTGGTAGGGCATGTGTGAACTTTACATATGTATATATATATTTTTAGTTGCAGGTCAGATAAGGAGTCTGTACCGTGAAACTCACTGTGTGTTTCTTAAAGGATGCTATGCAGTTACACAGCCCTTTGGTTGGTGACAAAATGAATTGAAATAGAAGCCTTGCACCCTTCCACTAGTTTTATTCAGCCTGGGGAAGAGAAGGCTCGGGAGAGACGTGATAGTGGCATTCCAATAGTGAAAGGGCTCTTAAGAGGGAAATCAATTCTTCGTACAAGTAGATAGTGATAGGAGAAAGGAGGACAGCTTTAAACTAAAAGAGGGGAGATTCAGGTTAGGTGTTAGTCAGAAATTCTTTACCCAGAGGGTGATGAGGCTCTGGCACAGCTGCCAAGAGAGGCTGTGATGCCCCACCCCTGGAGGTACTCAAGGCCAGGTCGGATGAGGCCCTGGGCAGCTGAGCTGGTGGGAGGCAGCCCTGCTCATGGCAGAAGGCTTGGAAGTAGATGATACTTGAGGTCTTTTGTAGCCCAAACCATTCTATGATTCCTTCAACTTAAGTTGTTCTTACAGCTATCTTACGTTGTGTTTATGAGAATACAGAACTGAACAGAGTAGAACTGATGGTACTCGGTGAGACCATGTCCTTAGGAACATAGTTAGGAAAACACCTGTCCCTTTTCTAAAGAGATGTGTAAGAGTACTGCAACTGGAAGCTTGGAAGGATGCAGCTTTCAAAGCATTACGTAAAATTCTACATGATGGAAATCTGCTTCAGTTCTGTATGTGGGTTTGTGCAGCCCACCTGATCTGGTGGCTCTAATGTCAGCATAGACAATCAACACAGAATGTTTTTAAAATGTTGTTAAAGCCAACTTGTATCAATGCAAGCATAATAACTTCTGCTATTCCTGGTATTGATAATTACCACGCCTTGAAAGATTTCTGCTTCTAAAAGGCTGTAAAGTACCATGCTGAACTTGCTAGTATGGAATTGAATCATAAAATCATAGAATTGTTTGAGTTGGAAGGGACCCTTAAAGATCATGTAGTCCAACTGCCCTGCAATGAACAGGGACACTTAAAGCTCAGTCAGGTGCTCAGAGCCACATCCAGCCTGACCTCACGTGTCACCAGGTGCAGGGATCATTTTTTGTGGCCCTCCTTTGGACACACTCCAACAGGTCCATGCATCTCCTGTATTGAGGACTTCACATCTGGATGCAGTACTCCAGGTGAGGCCTCTCCAGCACAGGGCAAAGGGGCAAGAGAGGGGAAAGATCACCTCCCTCACCCTTCTGACCATACTGCCTTTGGTGCAGCCTATCATACTGTCGGCTTTCTTGGGCTGTGAGGGCACATTGCTGGCTCACCTCCAGCTTACCTCCACCAATACTCCCAAGTCGTTTGTAGTTGCTGCAGTTGCCCAGCCTACTCACACTGGCTATGTAGAATCAGTAAGGGAAGGTCACCTCTCAACTTTATACTTGAGACATAGGTAATGTTTCTACATTTGCTTCAACAGCTTCCACTTATTTAGTTTTTTTTCCCCCCCAAATGACTGTTAGGTAGCCTTTTCAGATTTTGTCTTTCTTTTTTTTTTTTTTTTTCTTACATGTAGAGATCTCCCAAGACTAAAATAGTTCCAGAATAAAATACTGACTCGTCTGTAAGAAGCAGCACTTCCATTAAAGCTCTGAGCTAGATATAACTTGCAAAGTGGTTGTGAATGTAATGTTTTGAAAAGTATGCAGCTGGTAGCATTTCATTCCTTACCTACTGTCTTGACAGACATTGGCTTCAAATGTAAGAAAAATGTAATGATATTCTTTGTATGTATTAGACATTTTCTTTTTTACTTTTTTGTTGTTGTTTTGGAAATGTTGTCCAGTTGACACACAATTGGAAGTAGAGGTACTAAATAAAAGCTTGTGTTGATAATGGTGTTTGAAGATGCAAAAGAATGTAGTCAGTAGTGTTGACTGGTTTAGTGATTTGAACATGGTTTTGTTTTTGTTATTGCTAGCAAGGATGCATAATGATGTTTCAAACCACTCCAGCCTGCTAGATTAGGCACACTGTTGGGTTTAAAGGAAATACAGAGGAAACTTACTCAGGACAGCTTGACTGAAGTAAGTTAAAAGCCAGGAAGAAGCTGCCCATGTCTAGGATCTTTTAATTATGTGAGACATCTTTTGAAGTTCCGTCTTGAAGTAAGTTTATAGTGTCATATTCTTCGCACCTGCCTATTTGAAAACACAAGTTTTGTGTATTAGACTGTAAGTTTAGTTGATATTTGGAAGTAAGTGTAATAAAAAGGAGACAAAAGGATTATTCTGCATTGAAAGCAATCCTTGCTGTTATGATAAATAGCACTGCTGTATGTCTGAATGAAGATGTGCTGTATATGCTGGTTTGTTCTGTAATTTACTCTTAAGTGGCCAAGAGAAAGATTGCTACTTTACTCTGAATTAGATTCATGAATTAGTTTTACTGGATATAAGTGCTTCTGTATTTAAATCAACAGCCTGAAAACTGTATACAGTGTAGTGAGACCATGTGAGATTGAAAGCCTTATTTGCTACTAGAAGTTTGATTGAAGTTTGTTTCCGCACAGACCTGGAAGTCTTGCAATCATGTTGCAGCACTGTAGGAAGGAATAAAACAACAGTGGCATTATCAGTGATATTGTTTATCCACTTTTTTTTTTTTTTTTTTTTTTTTTTTAAATCAGAACAAGTACTTCAAAATTATGGGGTAGCATAGGTCATCCAAAAGTAGAGGGAGTGACAAACTGGTGAGTTCGAGTTACCTGTTCTTTGTGCTGAAAAGGTGACTGCTTAGCACACTAATGACTGCCTCTCACTCAAACAGCAGTTAGAAACTGACAGAGCTTATGGGGGAAAGTGCTTAGGGGAGGTGTGTGTGTGTGCGCGTGCACGTGCGCGCATCATCACAGTGCAAGTGAAACTGTAAGGAAGAAATAGGCAAGTGCAACTGGTTCTACCATTACTTTCCTCATCTCTTTAAAATGACAAGAAACAGACGTCTTATTATCCCTGTAGATGTGTATTTAGGCTGTCGTTATTGGGTACCTACTTCATGTTCTGCCTTTGTGATTGACAGTAACTTAAAATTTTGTCTATGTTAAAAGGGCTTGTGTTTTGGTGGCAAAAAAACCATCCACAATGCTTACGAGTGAGGATGGCCTTGCTTTTAAAATAGCATAATTTCATTTCTGTTTAAGGTGGGAAGCATTCTGTGTGTTTTGTTTGTGTGCAATGATATGCTGTGCTGTACTTAATTAACTAGAGGAAGGTTATATTTTTAGGTCACTGTGATGAATGTCATGTTATTTGCTGACTTGCAAGTGGTCATCAAGTTTTTCTGTTTTACTTAAGAACTCCACTCCATGCATAATCGGACAGTCAGTGTATGATACTATATTCAGTTATTACATGATTATTACCATTTTACAGAATAAAATGCAAATCTTGAGTGCTCAACTAAGAATGACATTATGCTTTAACAAGTCATCTCTGCTATGTTTTCCCATAATGTCCATAAAATGTTTGTAACCACAAAAATCATTTAGTGGTGAAAATACGTGAGTATGGCCAGTGCATTGTCTGCAGATTTTTTTTTTCTATTTTACTTTTTCATGTATCATCTTTTTTTTTTTTTTTTTTCTTTCTCTAGTTTGTCATCTGAAAGAACAAACTGAAAGCTGCAATACAGTGGACTAACTTGTAAATTCTTTACATATGAAGAATTGGCTCTGACATTTCCTGGTGTACCTCAACTATCTGTTAGTTTAAGTACCTAGACTGACATGATGAGTGCTGAGGCTCAATTGATTACTTACTTGAAGGACAGTGCTAAATGTATTTTAACTTACTAGACAGCAGAAATGCACTTAAAAGTTTATTTTGATCTTCTAGATTTGTTAGTTGTACTTAACAGTGGCTATTAGCAAGCTTTATTTGAAGATTTTTTTATTTTTATTTTTTATTTTTTAAACATAGTGGCAAATTTGCTTCATTTAGAGTGGCTTTCCCTGAAAATCATTTGGACACAGAGAGGTTGGAGGTCAAAGTTATGTTCTCAGGGTTGAGGTCATAACGGCCTGAGATTTTAATTAAATTCCTCCCTTTGTGCTGTTCCAGATGTAATAATAATGGAGTTGGGCTTATGATTTTTCTTTCTTAATCCTTGAAGTAATTCTCTTTGCATCCCTGAGTTATTTCTTCCATTTTGCTTGCATGATCAGCTCTGACTATGCCTATGAAAGCCACCCAGTTCCACAGCTAGCGATTCCAGTAGTCTTTCTGACTGTACTGGTTGATTATGGACTTGCACGCCCTTTCCCATATACAGTTTTTTGAGCTTAGCTGACTCTCCTTCTCTGGGAAAATCAAGCATAACCACCAATCAAGCATAACCAACCACACTTGTTGGATGGTAGCTTAGAATTTCTTCTACAAGTGCACATTGTTCTGGTTCTATGCAAAAGTCTGCATATGAGAAATTGTTCTTTTGTGTTAGCATGGAAACAGTATGGTCAGAAATTGTACTCCATTAAATAAATGGAGTACATAAACCAGGTTTAGAGATGAAAATTTACTATTCAGAAACAGTTGCATGAATGTAATTCATCTGTTAAATGAATGACATAATCACCTGTAACAGTTTCCTAAGACTGACTGCAAAGCTGTCTTGTATCTTAAACCAATTTAAGCTTCATGATCGTGCTTTTTGTATTTGGTTGCATTAGATGAGGATTTAGATGTACCTAGTTAAAACCTTGGTGAAAGAAAGGTCTTTCTGCTATGCTTGTATACTATGCCTGTCCTGTTTTTTTTTTCCCTTCTGGAAAATCCGTATATACATTTATTTCTTTTTCTTCCCAACCCTCTTTTCCTAATGAGTTTGGACCTGCTAAAATGGCATTACTTTAACTTAAATCTGCACTTTAAAGGTTTAAATTTCATTGCCACAATCCACATCTATTCTCTGCAGTGAAGTACCACATCTAGTCTATTCAAAACACTGTTCTAATAGCTTATTTTACCAAAATGGTAAATTAATGGTTATTAATTAAATTACCAAAATGGTAAATTTGGATCTAACTATTGATCAGAAATATTTTAACTGCAAGGTATTTTTTAAAAATAACATTTATCTTTATTAAATATTCTTGGTGGCACCAAATCAAATCTTTTGTATACATGCAATTTATTAATCGTGCCCTTCTAAGCTTGTTCGTCTTGTTCGTGTTTTTCTTGACCAGTTAGAGTGGGGTAGATGTCACTGCCAAGATCAGATTATTCCATAATAACTTCACAGAAGAGTTGTTTTATATTCCTAAAATGCATTATTCAAGCATCTTATCTTGACTCTTGTCCACAAGAAAATGACTGTATGTCCTTATAAGTTTATTTCTGAAGTAGCGTAGTAGCGTATGAAAAGCTTCTGGATAGCTAGTGACGCTAATTTTAGTTTACTTTTCTGCACTTCAGATTCTCTAATTTGACAGAAGTCACCAGAAGTCATCTATGCCTACTGATCCATGTGGTGTTAAGTGATTCTTAGCACCTGGAGGTTTCATTCTTTGAATATCTTGAAAGTGGTGGGTGTAGAAAGTTCTGTATTAGTTGCAGTCAGTTTTTTTTTTAATGTAATCTTTGAGGCACAAGCATAGATGCTGCCACCAGAAATTGTTTATTAGGAGTATGTTTCTTCTAATATGTAACAGACAAATTCTAAAAGTGTTACTTGGCCATGGGTTGTGTGGTTAAGACCTGAAAATGGCTTAAGTTTAGAAGTGTCACAGATTCAGAGAGGATATTACTTTGTTTTGCTTTTGTGTTTTGGAAAAAACAAACAAACAAAACCTAAAAATTAAAAATGAACAAACAAAAAAACCCATAACATTTTACCCTGGACTTTTTTTTTTTTTAAACTTGAATTATTGCAATGGGACCTAAATAAGAGCTTGGTCAACCTTGTATTCTTGTAAGCCATTCTGTAGTTGACTATGTAAATAAATTATGGTCTTTAAATGAAGTAGCTTTTGCAATTGTGAGAGGCACAAAAAGACGTTTATACCAGTGTTGCATGTCCTCCTTCCATTGCTCCACAGGGCTGTTCACATGACTTGCCTAGTGGAGTTAGACTTCTTAAAGCACCGCACTGTTGTCTTTATTCAACAGTCAGAAACAGAAGTTGATACTGAATTGAATTTTTGGAAGTGAATGGAGAGACTCATTGAGATTTGTCTTTAAGATGTACAAATATGAAGTATAAGCGTAAGTGTTTCAGATTCTTTTTCTGTAGCCACCATCATTAACTTATTTTCCCCCAGATTCCCTAGCCACTAAACTGCTTCCCAAGACAAGTAGCCTTTGAGTTAGTTGTCTGTTATCACCATCTGCAGAGATTTGACAGTTCTAACATGCAAATAGTGGGGGGGAGTCGACTCACTCCTCCCTTAGCTTTAGCTTAAAGTCAAAGCAATGCACTCATCTTTCCTCAGGAGTTACTTTTTCAAATGCCTGTAATGTACAAAGAGATCTGCATCTGGTACATCCTGAGACAAAACCTGCTCAGTATGTACAGTGTAGGGATCTGTTGTGAGCACACTGTGAGGCAGTGTCCCTTCTTGTCCTGGTCAGCCCACCTTTCAGTGTTATGTGTTTCCTACGAGGTATTTCGTTAAATTGTGTTCTGAGGAACGGGAGGAGAGAATATTGGTGCAGGTGTCATGTACTTAAACAACTGAGGTGTAATTAATAACTTCAGTAAATTATTTTAATTGTTCCTTATGCCATAGTTCAGACTCCAAAAGTAAATCTTGGTGAAGTGCTGAGAGGAGCCAAATGCAAGTCTGTAAGTATTGCTGCAATGTTGCAGTAGTTATCATGTTGCATTTAGATACTGTTTCTTCCATTTTTCTACTATACAGGTCACTTATCTTGTGTTTGAAGCACATGGTAGGAAGTAATAATATAGTATAAAAATGATTTTGCATTTAAAAGTTCCTGGGGGAGAATTGAGGTATATCTGGAATATAATTATGATGGCACAGTAAGAACAGTGGTGTTTATTTATTTACTTGATAATATTCCTTGCATGAGATGTTCCTGGTTATACAGAGCATTTTCACAGGATATTTTCTTCCTAAACTGTTTGAATAGTATGTGTCAACATGTGGCTGTAGACTTCTGTTGATAAAGCCATCACTTTAAATTTCTATAACCCATCAATTCTGGTAATTCTGAAAGTTACCGATGTTTTAATGATGGATAGCTGACAGTTATTCATATAGAATGAATAAAAGACTGATGTAAAAATGCAAGTCATCTGTCGGCTAAAACTTTTTACAGGTGCTGTCGTCTTAACTTGTTGCTGTTTGATCTGCTATTGCGAACTAGAAAGGTTCTGCAGTATGTGCACTGTCTGTTCATGTCTTCATGAAATGGTGCAGTGCAAACCTGGCTCCTGACAGCATAGCAGCCATTCAGTGATTATTTGCTTTCATATTAGTTTTCCACATGACTGACTGTTTTACTATGTATATACATAGGGAGAGATATAGATATATAGTAAATAGGCATTATGTGTGTGTGTATATATATATATATATATAAAAACATATATATATATATATATAAATTGGACTGCTGATCCAGTTTTCTACTGATTTTTTGTTCTTATTAAGTCTATTATTTTATTTCAGCTGGCTGTTGATGCTGTCTTTGTTGTTAATGCTACCATATATTCTTAAAGCTGTAAAGGGAGAACCAACAGCTTGCAGCTAGGTATGTGTAAATTTCTAAGGGATTCCAAGGAATTTTCTGCAGTGATCTCAGTGCAGAGCATATCTGCAATTCATTGATGGACTAAAACTACCCTACGTTAGAACCTGCAATGTACCAATACTGTGACAAGGTAAGGATGAACAACTTAAGCTGTTCAGTGGCTTGTTTTCTAACAAATTGGATTGAAGTATGTGATGCAATAACTATACGGAGCTGGGAAAGGAAACTTCAGGAGGTAGTTAATTGTTTTGCTTGCTGCAGTATGTGAAACTTACTTTAACTGCAACTGGTGCTGAGTAGAGTATGATAAAGGAAAATGGTGGTGTTTTTTTTTTTCCTCAGAGATTGGACTAAGCTGTTGGTATTGGGCAATTTAGAAAAAAATTTCATGACTATTCTATTGAAGTGTAAATCTTCCTGAGCGTAAGTCAGGAAGGGAAATACTGGCTACCATCTTTGGAGATGTTATGTATGCCGTTGAAGCATCTGGAGTTTAAGAAGAGTCCTAGGGAGTTGTGGCTAACAGCAAGCTGGGGGATCTAGCCCTCATTCTACCTTCTTTTTTTCTAAAGTTTCCCTTTGCTCTTCTGCTACTTTGAGCTTATATTGACAGGCTTAAAGCTGTCTTCATCACTGTGTTGTGCTAGTATACTGTTAAAATGAGCACCTAAATGATGTGTTAGGATTTTTTTTTGCCTCAAGGTGGCCTTCTCTAGCAAGGAGTGGACACTAACTGCCAGTAATTTCTAAAACAGCAGAAAAGCAGCTGTCAAATGAAACCAGTCTTCTGTAGATACACTTCAATTTGTTGCTGCAATGACCTTCAGGCCTTTTGGCTACTCTTAAGTATTAGCTCACTGCATAGCAAAACTTTGCTGCTGTTATTCAAAACAAAACAAGAGTCAGGGATTGGGTCACAGGAAAAATCAGTTTTGTAAGTGTTGAATTGTCTTGTGCCACCGTTTTGCACTGGATTTTTCTGTGAGGACTGTGTTTCTCGAACTGGTGTCACATTGCAGTGTTAGGGCTGACAGATGAGATGGCTGTAATGTGATGGTGTTGCTCTTTTCTGTGATCTGGCTTTCAACTTTTTTTTTTGTTTTTTTGTCTTTAACAGAATTTGCAAAACTACCTGTTGATAATCTCTTTAACACTAATCTTGGAGTGAGTGAATGGTGATTCCTATGTTACATGAAATTGTCTTCGACTGTAACACATTATTAGATTATGCAGTGAAAAAATGGCTTGACAGTTAACTTTTGGCAATCCTTGCTTGCTGCAAGATGGCCAGGAAACATAAATGCAGAACAGTTTGATAATTGCAGGCATCCTTCTTTGTGAAATGCTATTTATTTGTGGAAGATAAAACATGTTTTCATACTGCTAGACCTTGACCCTCCTCTCTCCCTTCTCTCACTCATGCCAAACAGTATACCTAATGGTAAGGAAGTGAAAATCATTGTGATGGCTTTACGGGTAAAATTCTAATCACAAATGTAAGTTTTCAAGCACTGTTATTCTGCTGATAATGTGAGCTTCTTTGCATAACAAGGTTAAAGAATTTTTTACTGTTGTTGTGGCAAAAAAAAAAGATGTTGTTAGGGAAGATGCAAGAACATGATTGTTTTCAATCCTTACGAGAAAAGGGGGGGAAATAAATAAAATTGCTAAGATCTTAAACAGATATAAATGTTGACTTTTGTGTCAAAATGCAGTACTCACTTTACACAAATACATGTATCTCTGTATGATTCTTTTAATTCACTATCGAGCTGATGTAACTGTAGTGGTTTCATTAAGCCTGCCAAAAGCCTGAGGTACCTTTCCTTTGAGCAGTGTGACCAATCCCCAGGACAACAGTGTGGTAGGTCCCCAACTCATGGTCTATGAGGAGCAGGCAGATAAGATGAAATGTAGTTACAAATGTCGTGTGTGCTTTGGTTTAAAAAACAAAACAACAACAACAAAAAAAAAAACCAAAAACCAAAAACCAAAAACAAAAAAAACCAAAACCCCACACTTTTAAATGTCTGTGCTGTTTGCTATAATATTTTAATACAACTAAGCCAGTATTGTTAGCATGTCTAATAAGACAAGAGCTGGAAAAACTAAAATTATTGTAGGGATAAAATAGCACTGCACTAAAGTTTCTTGTGCATTTTGCACAAATGTAGGGATTTTTCTGTTCTTTATTGTTTATGCCATTTTAAGTGGAAAGAATTTAAAAAAACAAAACAAAACAAAACAAAAAAAAACAAAAAAAACCACAGTAAACCAGATTCCATTTCAGTCTTAAATGACCTCTTTTTTTTTTCCTGGAGAGTGACTTTACTTTGTTCCTTTACCTCCTTTTTTTTTTTTTTTTTCTATGGTGTTTGCCCCCCACAGAATCATAGGAGTTGGAAGGGACCTCTGTGGATCATGAAATCCAACTCCCTGCTAAATCTGGTTCCCTACAAGTATGCTGTATAGGGAAGTGTCCAGGCAGGTTTTGATTATCTTCAGCAAAGGAAACTCCACAGCCTCTCTGGGCAGCCTGTTCCAGTGCCCTCACAGTGAAGAAGTTTTTTCCCCATGTTCAGTTGGAACATCCTGTGTTCCAGTTTGTGCCCGTTGCCTCTTGTCCTGTTACTGAACACTGTTGAAAAGAGCCTGGCCCCATCTACTTGACAGCTGCCTTTAAATGTTTAAAAGTATTGGTAAGATCCCCTCTCAGCCTTCTCTTCTCCGGGCTGAATGGTCCCAGGTCTCTCAGCTGTTTCTCACTCAGGAGATGCTCCAGGCCCCTCGCCATTTATACAGCCCTCTACTGGATTCTCTCCAGAAGTTCCCCATCTTTCTTGAACTGGGGAGCCCAGAACTTATCACAGTACTACAGATGTAGCCTCACCAGGGCAGAGCAGAGGGGAGGATCGCTTCCCTCAGCCTGCTGGCCACACTCTTCTTAATGCACCAACCTTGCTATTTCTTTCCTAATTCCTTCAACTATTTGTTCTCCTAGTACAAATATATGTGCTTTTGTCACTCAAGTGCCAGTCTTTGGTTTAGGTGCTGTTTATGTGATAGGTTGTTCTCAATAGGTCTGACTGCAGCTTCACAGGGCAGCTGCAAGATGGGAGTTCAGCTGAGCACCCTGGCTCTGCGCCAGCTGTGCATCCATTTCTGCTCTTCTGGGGATGGCAGGCACTTGCTCACTTTCTTTGCTCTGTACTGGGTAGATAGCCCACAGACTGTTTTGCCCTACCATGGGATAGAACGTTTTTAGGAGGAAATCATCATTGCATATGAATTGAAGAAGCCTGAATTGATTACTTCAGGTACTGCACCCTACTCTTCCTGCTTATTAAAAAAATCAAGCCTTTCGCAGGTAAAAGACTTTGAATAATGGAACTGGTGTTATGCTGGTAGGCAGCCATGTTACCATACAGCTGCTTAATCTCTTTCCCCTTCTTAGCAAGATGTGTGGAAATGAGATAGAGGGGAAAAAAGTGAGTTTTTTAGTCTTGCTGCTTAATGAAAGGAAAGTAAAATCTATACAGAAGTAAAAGGAGAAAAGTTATTCTCTATTTCCTATCAGCAGATGATGCCCAGCCACCTATCCTGTGAGCCATGGCCTCATGCAAGTAGCAGATGCTTGGGAAGACACATCTTCATAGAGAGCATTGCAGCTCCTTCTTCTTCTTGCTGAGCGCAACATCACACAGGATGAGGTGTCCCTCTGGTCATTTTGGATCAGCTGTTGTACCTGTGTTCCCACTCTTTCTGGCCTGCTGGTCCTGGGGACACCTGGAGGGCTGTGTGCTGTGCCACACTGCCTGCTGCTCTTGCTTCAAGCACAGGTGCTGTGTGGGCTGCTGGAGAAAAGGTAACTCCAGCCCAGCTGGACCCAGTACTTGTACCATCAGTGTTAGCAAGGAGAAGTAAAATTGTGCTGATGTGTTTTTTATCATTTGATGAAGTTTTCTGCATGTCAAGGTTTCGGGGCGAATACTTCAATTATGTCTTCGCAGTCTTGGCGTAGTTTTGGACGAAGTCAGTTCTTCAGTGTGGTTTAGTTTGTGCTGAAAACAGTTTCCTTTTTTTTCTTCTTGGGTTTTGTTTTGTTTTGTTTTTCAAGGAAAGGGGCAGAGAGCAGGAATGCAGGAGACCAGAACTGAATTATCATAGGCTGTTGTCTGTTTCCTCAATCAGGCTAGTGGAACTCAGGAAGCAGTTTGCTAGAGACTTAAGCACAAGTGCTTTGGCACCCTGTTTCTGAGCTAGTGTGTTAGAAATAAAAAACTAGTAAGAACTTGTCAGGAAAACTGGTGCTTAGGCTTTGAAGTGTCTTGAGTGGTGTCAGTGTCACAACTTTTCCTTCCCTTTTCTTCCTCTACTGTACTTATGGTCTTACAGCAGTGAGAAGTAGTCGCAGCAGTTTCCTGTGAAACTTTGAATATGGTCATAGTGGAAAAAAAATTCTGTTTGCATCAACGTCTATTAAAAATTGTTATATGCTTTGCATAATAATGCTCGAGTTCCCTACTTTTTATACTCCTGTACTTTGTATCTTCTAAACATAAAGTGCCTGCAGAATACTAACTGCTGTGAAATTAACAGCAGTGTCAGAATTTGGTACAGTGCCTGAACAAAAAAGACTTTCATTTTAAAAATTGACTCGGTTTAAGTAGTGAAGACTCATTGCTGACTGTCATTCTTCAGTTCATGGTATCTAGCAGTGCGAACTTGTTTATACTGAACAAAACGAAATGTTTTCAGAGATAATGAATGGAGATCACTTAAGTACTTGAAAAACATTCCACAACAACAAAGGAAAGTAGTAAATTTTAGATGATGAATGCAGGCCTTTGCAGTGTATGTTGACAGAAATAAATCCAAGCTATTGGAATGAACTTTGGAGGCTATGAGTTCTTCTTCCCACTGACAATGACTGACAAATGTACTGAACTGTTAATGGGATGATGTATTATTGAAACAGTTGTATGTCACTGTGTTAAGAAAAGGAAGCTTTTAGTAACACATCATTCTGTATTTTTAACAAGGAGAAATCTTTTTGTCCTTGAAGGTGACGTGCACAGTCCTATGTTGCTTTTGTTCTATTGCAGCACCTGCAAGTCCCAACTTAGATGGTCCTGAACTTCTGCACTTACTGCTTTGATATCTTTCACTCTAACAACTGTATTTCTTTAGGGTCCTAAGTTAATAAACTTCGGTATCTTTAATTTTTTAAAAAGATGGAGCATCTTTCCAAAACTGATGTTTCAAGACTTCAAGGTAAGAATTACCTCACTGAATACTGAAAGATAAAGAAGACTGATTCAGTGTTGGTAGAAAGGAAGTAGCTCTTCTGCTCTTGGTTAAAATTCAGCTGTATAATTTCATTTCAAGGAAATAATGTGTTTTCAGCACATGAAGTTAAACATGAGAGTCATTTTAATATATGTAGTCACTTGGAAGGTCAGGAGTGTGTCTGCATTAAGTAATCTGCAGCAGCAAGCATTCAAAGGAGAGTCAGTAACTATAAAATGGATGCTACAATTTACTTCTGAAAGAGGTGAATGAGAGCAGAGCACATTTGTCTACATATGGAGTATCTACCTGCATGCAAGTTACTGTGTGTACAGTTGAATCCAGGAGAAACACAGAAATACCTGCCATCCATCTTAGTGATCTAGGGACTGTTCTAGTAACATTACTCATCTTCATAGCAGCTCAAAGATGATTGTTGGACAGATCAGTGCAGCTGAAAGTTCTGATAAATGAAATTGATACAATTATGTATTTGTGCCTTTTGTTTAAAGAAGTTCTTCCAAATCTTTGTTCTGTTTGGTTAATGGTTAAGTGCTGTAATCTGGGTTTTGTTAAATTACATAAGAACATTAGAAAGAAAAGTGGTTGCTTATAAAATGTTTATTTAGTTAAATTGCAGTACCTTCCTATTTCAGACCTGCTGGTAACTTCTTGTCACAGATTTCATCTTAAAAGATCAAGTCAAGGACTGAAAACCTGAATTCCTGAAGGTCTTTTGCTGAATATCAAATGGAATTTTTTTCAATTCCTACATGAAGGAACTTTGTCCTCTCTTTCTTAAAAACAGACAATATTTGCATGAGATTGCCACACTTATTTCTAGTAGAGCTCTGCAACAGCTTTGGATATAAAAGGATTAAAAATATGTTTTTGGGTTACCAAGCAATTACTAACTAGTGATAAACCTTTTCTTTGTTACTAAGCAGTTGGTTTCAGTATTGTAGAAACACACGCAACATTACATATAAACTGGATGTTTCATTGATACCTAGAATTAAGATTTTTCAACAAAGTAAGTTAAAAGTTAAGGCTATAAGGGGAAGAAGAAGGGGCAAGATTTTTTTTAAACAATCATCAAAACAGAATGTGGTGGTTTTTTTTTTTTGTTTTTTTTTTTTTTTTTGATGACACAGTCCATTGTGCTGCTTCTGGCTTCACCGTGATGGACTTCCCATGTTCCTTTCAAGCCTTTATTAGCTCCCACATACAGAGGGAGTTACAGGGCAATCCGTGAAAATGCAGCATCAATTCAAGTGACAGCTAGACAGCTAAAGATGTTGGTGTTGTGAGTTACTCATTTGTTCTGAAGAGAGCACAATATGAAGATTTAAAATCTGTTTCAGCTGTGGTTAAGTCATAAATTGCTTTCTCCCAAATGCATGGACTTAAAATGTTATATAAAAATGATATGTGTTCAGGTCCTCTCTTGTACAGTCTCACTGAAGTTTTTGTTTTGGTCCATGAGATCTGAATGGAAATGAAATGCCTTTTTAATTGTTTTTGGAGCTAAATTTTCAACAAGGTTATAGTAGTATTCATTAATTAAAGCAAGCTAGTTCCTGACATAATGCTGTGGTTTTTATAATACTTTTACAGTCTTTAAGGACTTTGATGTTTTAAGGACTCTTCCAGGTTTTATAAGTGATTCTAATGGGCACTGATCAGAAATGACCTTGTACTCCTAGCACTAAATAAAGGAAAAAGCAGAGCATAAAGAAAACTTTGTATGTAATTAAGGCAGTGATTCTTTGTCAGAAATGTAAAATAGATTTTGTAGAATCAAATCTAGCCAGTCAGTGGTTCTTATCCACTACCAGAAAGGCTGGAAAAAACCTCTAAGATCATCCAGTCCAACCATCCACATACTACCAATATTATCCACTAAATCATGTTCCTTAGTACTACATCTGCATGTTTTTTGAACACCTCCTGAACCTCAGGTAGCCTGTTGCAGTATCTGACCACTCTTTCAGAGAAGAATATCTAATAACTGATATCTGATCTGAACATCCTTTGGTGTAAATTAAGGCCAGTCCTTCTTGTGCTATTGCTAGTCACATGGGAGGAGAGACTGACTCCCACTGCACCACAATCTCCCTTCAGGCAGTTGTAGATAGCTATAAAGTCTCCCCTGAGCCTCCTCTTTTCCAGGCTGAACAATCCCAGCTCCCTCAGCCGCTCTCCATAATACTTGTGTTCCAGATCCTCCACAGATTTGTTGCCCTTCTCTGGACATGTTCCAGGGCCTCGATGTCTTTCTTGTAGTGAGGGGCCCAAAACTGGACACAGTACCTGAGGTGTGGCCTTGCCAGAGCTGAGTGCAAGCGGGCAGTTGCCTCTGTGCTCCTGCTGGCTGCTCCATTTCTGATGCAAGCCAGGGTACTGTTGGCCTTCTTAGCCATCTGGGCACGCTGCTAGCTCATGTAGAGCCAGGTGTCAACCAACACATCCAGGTCCTTTTTCACAGTGTTCCGGCCACTTGGCCCCAAACTTAGGATGTGGCCTGGTGTTACTGTGGCCAAAGTGTAGGACTTGGCACTTGGTCTTGTTAAACTTCATTCCACTGGCTTCAGCACAGCTATCCAGCCTATCCAGAGCACTCTGTAGGGCCTTACTACCCTCAGCAGGATTAACAGTTCCTCCCAAGCTGGTGTTACCTGCAAGCTTATTGAGGGTGCCCTCAATCCCCTCCTCCAGGTCATCAGTAAAGATATTAAACAGGACTGGCCCCAGTACTGGTTCTTGAGGAGCACCATTAGTGACCAGTCACCAACAGGTTTTAATGTCATTCATCACCATGCTCTGGACCCAGCCCTCTAGCCAGTTCTTTACCTAGAAGACAGCATACCTGTCCAAGCCACATGCTGCCAGCTTCTCCAAGGGACTGTTGCGAGACAGTGTCAAAGGCTTTGTTGAACTCTAGGTTCTGTGACAGAACTTGTGTCATAGATGCTATTCTGCATCCCACAGATTGTTAGCCTGCTCTTAGAAATGTGTTAGGAGTCCATCGATAACAATTGAAGTGTGATTTATTTGAGAGAGGCGGGTTGAATACAGCTTGCTGATCAGTTTTGAAGGCTGTGGTTTCACCAGCAGTGGGGCCAAACTAATGGCTTGTTGCTGCCAAAGGAAAATCACACTTTTCATTGTGCACTACAGACTCTTCCCTTGAGTGTTCTCCAACTCTCTTTTAACTTTCTTGTGAATAAATGAATTTCTCCATCCAGCAGAAGATTCTATACAGTTTCATGAGTCACTTTCAATATGCCCCAAAGATCTGAAGCAACACTACCTGTGTTGTTTTAGTGAGATTCCATTACGAGCTTCTTTGAAGAATGTAATTATGAAGTTCTGGAGTTCTGCTAATCAAGAAAGCTAGATAGCAGATAAGGCTAAATATATTCTTCAAAAGTGACAGCTTTCAGAAGCTTTTTCTTGCAAGAAAATGTATGGAAGATTGACTTTGTAAGGTTGTAATCAATAAAAAGATGTTCTAAACAAAAGTTTAATTAACTGAAGTTCACTGTAATCATATGCTTCAGTGATCTGCATGAAAGGCTAGTGCATATGCACTTCCAGCAAGTCCATCTGATTAAAAAAAAAATTCTCAAAAGTTAAAAATAATTATGATATTGTGGAGCTTTTGAGAGATTGAACTACCTCTTCTGATGGGATTATATCACTTCTTCAGGTTATCTAGTACCAAAAGGAGTCTCTGTTTATGCTGCAGCTGTTCAGAGATGCTTGCTATTAGTATTTGCGTACTTTTGCAACTCTGAAAAGCAGTGAAAGCAGCACTGTGGAAGTGGTTTATTGTGGAGAGAAAGGTATTGGCTGAGATAAAATATAAGCCTGTCATTTCTGTGACAGTCAGGTATCGCTGCATTATCTGTTAACTAGTGAGTGCAGAATTTACAAACGATGCTTACATTTCCTATTTTTCTTTGTAATTAATAGTGGTTGGTTTTTGTCAGAGATAGTACTGAATCAACTGGGGTATGTCAAAAGAGGACAGAAAATTCCTAGGTAATAATTGCAACCTAGCTTTCTCTGAATGGGTTTAATATTACTGCAGTAGGTCACATAGCTTAAGTACCACATCTCTAATCTCAGTACAGTTCATGTGAACGCAGCAGAAATGAATGCAAGACACCACTCTTTGAAAGAGTTCTGACATTTCCAAAGCCTTCTTGTCTTGCTTTTTCCCTCCCCTTGCCTTTCTGTTGCTGAGTTTTATTCTGCCCGTTGTATTACTTGTTTCAGGGTCAAAAGTGATTGGGAAGGTTGGAGTTGGAGGTGAGAAGATGCTGTTTTCCCTTAGCAGCTGGTGCTGCAAGAAAAGGAAAACCTGCAGTTTTAATGCTGTTGCGTAGGCCAGCTCATATGCTTTTAGCCTGCAGGTTTCCAGAGGCATTGCTGTTCACTGCAGAGCTTTTCACAAAACCACTTTTCCTGTTATGTCCGAAGAATGTCAGTAGAGGACTTGGAAATTCTGACCCCTGTGGTGGGACATCCTAATGTCCAGTGTGAGCAGGAAATGTTTACTAACTTTGCCTTGCCTTAAATCACAGAAATTCACAATACTGAATGTCCCAGTATTTTTGTGGTAGTGTTTTATGTGTTCACAGGCAGGCTTTACAATAATAGTGCACATGAGAATGATGCAATGTAGGAACACTGACTGTAGTGTGCTGCTTTTGAAATGGCTATAATGTTTGAAAAATGTGTCCTAATACACCTCAAGAAAAGATTAAAAACAGCAGTCATTTTTAGCCACTCTGATGCCCTCTTAGAATTGGATTTGTCTTTTGTTTTGTACATTCTTGGCTAATTACATGAATGTACGATTTTTGTTATTGTTGTTTCTTCCTCTGAGTGCTCTTGACAGTGGCCAGCTCTTTTCATTTTTTTACTTAGTACACTTTTATAATTTTTTTTTCTTGCTTTGTAGTATAGAAGTAGTATCTAAGGATTGTAGCAATGATTTGTGAGTATTGACTTCTAAGATAATGCATCCTTATACAAGGAGATCATTGAAATATGTAAGCTCACTGTAACTGCATTTAAGGTAGCTTCTGAAAAGAAACTTAATATTCATATTAAAATAAGAAAATAATTCATTGTGCATACTTTTTCATTCATGATCATGTTTTATTTTTGATAGGAGATACCTGCCATCTGTTGACACTTGAAAAACCTCTTCTTGCTGAATTAGGAGAATATTATTCCTTCCATAATTAAATTTGCCTACATGTCTTTGACTGTAATACATATTTATCTGTTTTCTGATTGTAAAAAGAGCTAAGGTAGTGGGAAGACTGAGAGAGGAAAGATGCACCGTATGACACACTAGAGCTAGCAGTTGTGATGGTAGGTAGGAAGGAGAGAAGTAGACCAAGTTGCATTTATTGTGTGTATATATATTTTCTATACTTAAAAATCTGCCTTTCTCTTACTTTTTACCTCTTATATATAAGTATAATGTACTTGTTGTTCCTCTTCCTAAACAGAATCCTTTAAAATGCTTTGATTTAATATTGATTCTTTATCAATGTTCATATGAAGTTATTTTCAATCCTCATTGTAGTCAGGAAGACTTCAGTCCAGTATTTTATCATGCTGTTTGCTTTCACGTTCAGAGCTAAAGTAATTCAGTGCTAAAATCTTCCACTGGCTTTATAGGAGCAGAGTACATAATTTCTATGCTCTTTCAAATTACCACTTGCACGGTTTAAGTGTGCTTTCATTCTCTTTCTCTCCCTCCACATATGCACGTGTAAACGTAGATGGATATGTGTATATATTCATGTGTACCTACAAGAATGTTCTGTAGGGTGCTTCTAAAAGAAAGATTTAAAGATTCTGAAATGAAATTGAATGTGAATACTCTTCTTCTGCAATAGTAACATTTTTATGGTATTTAATATTTTGTGAATTTTCTAAAAATGTTAATTACTACAGCAGTTCTGATGCATTGGTATTTGTTCCTTGATATAAAATGAAATTAAAATGCATTACTGAAGTTTGTGTGAAAGGATATGTGATTCAGTTGTGAGTCTGTAGCTCGTCTTCAGCAGTATTGCTATTTCTTCTACCTTACTCGAATTCCATTTTTTTTTCCCCCATGTTGTGTGATTTAATTGTACAGCACAAGCGAGAAAGTTAGACTGTCATCTGTGTTATGTTGACAACTTATACAAGGGCATAGCTTACTTTGTGTAATCAAAAACAAATATTTTATGGTAAAGTAAGAAACAGCTTCATCTGTGATTTTAACATGAAGTCTTACAAGTATGCCCGGTGAATAAGATTAAATAGGTAGCTTCAGTTCTATGTCCTGATTATTATTTTTCTGCATCTCAAACATCTGTATTACTTTCTACATGTAATTTACTAGCAGTGGGGCCTGGGGAAGTACTGTGCTGCCATCCAGAGGGACCTGGCTAGGCTAGTGAAGAACCAAATAGAGTTCAAGAAGGGGAAATGGTGAAGTCTTGCAAGGAGAGAAACAGCCCCAGGCACCTGACCTTCTGGAGGCCACCTGACTGGAAGGCAACTATGCAGAAAAGTGCCTGAGGGGCACCAAGATAAACATGATGCAGCACAGTGACCTTGAAGGCATCTGAAAGGTCCGAGTCAGGTGGGTGAGGCCAGGTTCTTCCTAGCTGTGTAAGGCAAGCAGCAACAGGCACAAACTGGAGCATACGGTGTTCCTTCTGAATATGAGGAAAATCTTTACTATCAGGGTGACAGAGCACTGGATCAGGCTGCCCAGAGGGGCTGTGGAGTCTTCTTCTCTGGAGATGCTCAGAACCTCCCTGGACATCTTCCTGTGCGTTCCTGTAGGGAACCTGCTTTAGCAGGGGGTTGGACTTAATAATCTCCAGTGGTCCCTTTCAACACCTATGATTATGTGATTCTTTGAGACAAATGTGTAAAAAGCAAATGTGTTTCACTGTAGGGTGCACACATCTTAGCCATCTGTGTGCAACTATTAGTAATGGTGTGACTACACCCCAGGTAGTTCTCCTTTAACTTGTTAGGCAGGTCTTCTCAGGAAAGACCAAACTATATTCTGTTCTCAAGTCTCTTTAGTAGATCAAAGAAGTGAATAAAACATAGACTCTAGAAGATACTTCCCAGAAAATGATGTGGTTATCTTTTTCCCCCATTTTTTTAATAATTATCTATTGGCATGAGCGTGTCATGGTATTTTAGAAAATTTAAATCGTGATTCTTTCAAGCAAGTTATCTAAAGCTCATATTTATATTTTGGTTTTTGTGGTCATCTGCTACTCTTTGATTCTTCATTATATCTTAATTGTTTAAAATTAAGAGTAAGGTGAAATGATTAATGAATAGTAAGAATTTCTGACTTAAAAATATGTTTAGAATAAAACCTACCACTAAAATACTGAGAGTAATTTTGAAGATCAGCTTGTGCTTATTCCACAAAGGGAGTTTTACCTCTGACGTATTCAGGCATAGCTTGTTATGATTGCGGGAAGTTGAAGGAAAAACATTTCACTCATCACTTATGGAAACAAGACCACAGATGAAAGAAAAAAAAAATCAACAGCAAACAGGCTCTGTAAATGGTACTCACGTAACCAGTTTAAAACTGGGCTCATGATGTGGTTTCCTTTTAAAATTTTCTTCCCTATTCTTATAGGGCTACTTGTGTTTATACATTAATTGAAAATTTCTGGATATCTGTCTTGAAGGGGCTTTTGCTTGCTGACTACAAAATAAGTTCTATTGTTGTTCTTTTGTGCTGGTTCTTCATAAGAACTATTATTTCAGTGCTGGTAGGCTAAAGAGTTAGGTTCCGTTGTAGTTCTTCTTCTTTTTCTGCTATATTTTACTTAATTATATGACTGGCTTTGTGAATGTCTTCTGTACAGAAAGTATTTTGAAACTGTATTTCTGACACAAACATCAGATAATATTAGATACTGGGAAGAAATCAGGAACTTGCCTGCAACGTAGAAAATTACACCTTCTAAGGAAGGTTTCTGATTGATTAGGGAACAGTGAAATGTCTGAAAAACAAAACCCCTAAACCTCTGAAGTACCGAAATATGTAAAAGCAAAACTAAATATTGACACTTGCTTTTGCTGAAAAAGCTAGCACAATAGCTTTCTGGTCCTCTCGTGAAATTCTTAAAATATAGCTTTATATCTTGTAAGTGAAACTAATGTAAGCCTCCATTTTGAAGTAGTGATTCTGGAGGAACGGAGATCTGATTCTAATAGGTTTGAAAATGAAACTGTAGAGACCTTTGTGTTAGTTGAATAAGTCAAGCTGTCCATCTAGTTGTGGGCAGGCAAGTCACATATGCACCACAAACACATGGGTTGAGGTTGGAAGGGACCTCTGAAGGTCGTCTAGTCTGACCAGGTCTGGTACCAGATCTGGAAATTGGTGGTCCTGAGTGCGGCAGAGGGGTTGGAACTTGATGATCCTTGGGGTCCCTTCCAACCCAAGTCATTCTCTGATTCTGTAATTCTATGACCTGCCTCGTTCCAGTAGAGTCAGGTAGGGCAGATTGCACGGGAACACATCCAGGTAGGTTTTGACTCTCTCTAGAGAGGAAGGACCACAGTCTCTGAGAGAGACTAAGGAGGAAGAAGTATTTCATACTGCTCAATGGAATGCCTTGTAATGGTAGGTCTTGTGTGGAGAAAATACTGCTTGTGAAGAATCCTTGGCCACCTAGGAAATAACTTACTGGAAGAAGATCAGTACTCAGTGACAGTCTGTCCTGTGTTCTGCATCCTCGGTTTTAGTATTACCCTTTGTAGAATGACATTACTTTGCTTTTGTGAACATATTTAATGCGAACTGTTAGGTTCCATGGTACGGCTCATCTGCACACTCAAGACCAGAGAGGAAGATGGGTGAATTATATCCTTCCTAACTACTTCAAGGCCCATCATGGGATCCATCAGCCTGTCAAAGCCCGTCTCCAAAAGCCCAGATGATCATAGCTTTCTTTTAGACACTAATAGTTTTAGATTCTTATTTGTCCTAACTCTTGAATCTTGTGATTCAAGAAGCTATTGCTAGAATCGGGTGAGAAGTCAAGTGGTGTTCCTTGGGGAAGTATTGTAATGATGGATTATAAAATCATTTAAAACCATTCTCTAGGATCAATTGCATATGAATTTTTGTAGTGTGGTAGCAGCATAGCAGCGAGGCAGATACTCAGAAAAGTGAAGCAAATAGCATCCAGTTCTTGCAGGCTATTTTAATCTTTGAGTTGCTGAAAAGCATATAGTTCAATTTCTAGTGGAACTGAAGACTCTTGACCTGTCAGGTAGCTTACATTTGCCCCCAGCAAGTTGCTCAGCATAAAACTGCATACTTCATTTGTGCTCAATAGTTCTTTATTTTGGGAAAGCAGAAACAACAGATTTGTAAGGCTGGGTGGGTTTTACTTGCTTATTTTATTTCAGGCATGTCCAATCAGTGTCCTGCAGTCCACATGCAGCCTGGCACAGCTCACACTGAAGCCTGCCCTGTATCGTCGTGGCAGTGACTCTTCCCCACTACATAGCCTGGCCCAGCCCCAGGATGTGGGGAGAGCACAAAGCAGTGCTGACTCTGCTTCTTGCACCCCTTGTACCCACTCAGTCACACTGAAACCTGTGGATATTACTTGCGACATGCGCTTGTGCTGTTTGCTGAGTAAAACACAGTGATTGCCGATACTAATATTTCAGACTGCATATGGGCATCACAGAAGAAAACAGAACCCCCACACAAGAAAAATCATGGATGAAGAAAGAGTGTTGAAGGAAAAATGGACAGATGGGTACTACTTTGTCAAGACAAATAATATGCCGCTATGCTTAATTTGCAAGGAAATTGTGTCAGTTTTCAAAGATTACAGTTTACATTTTATGCAGAAACATGCTGCCAAATGCAATGCATAGCAAGGAATGTTTCATACTGACAAAATAGCAGAACTGAAAAAAGTCTGTCACCTCAGTGATATCTTTTTTGAAAAGCTAAAACTCTAACATACTCTGTTATTAAAAACTAGTCATGTGGTAGCAAATCTAATTGCAAAAAAATAAAAACCATTAACTGATGATGACTTTATTAGGCAATGTATGGAAAGCATGGCAGACATAGTGTGTCCTGATTAAAAAAATACATACATATTTTGTAAAATCAGTTTGTGTCACCAGAATGTTGCCAGGTGATCTGAAGAAATGGGAACATTTGTTGAAAGAAATTTGGAGACTAAAGCTGCTGATTTCAAATTTTTTGCTTTGGTAATACAGGAAAGTACTGATGGTGCAGATATGGCTCCACTTGCCATTTTCATTAGAGGTGATAAAGAAAATGGCTTCTTTGGTGCCATTAAAAGACACAATAAATAGCTTGATTTGTATGAAGCAGTAAAGAAATATGCTAAAGTGATTTTCTTCAACCTTTGTCAACATGTCTGATATAGCTGCTGATGGTGCCCCAATGATGGCTGGGAAAAAAGGACATAAAATTAATGGAAGAAGATGCAATTGCCACTGATAACTCACATTTGATGAAATATCACTGTGTCATACATCATGAAAATTTACGTGTGAAAGCCTTAAAAATGGATAATGTCATGCAAATCATCGTCAAAGCTGTGAATTTTGTAAAATCCAATGGCTTGAATCATCACCAATTCCAGGAATTCCTTAAAAATATGGATGTTGATTATTATGCGGACACCCATTTACTTTTTTGAAGGAAGGTCGCTAAGTCAGGATAAAATACTAAAAACATATAATGATTTGCAAATTGAAATCAAATCCTTTTTGGAATCGAAATGGAAACTTGTGCCAGAACATGAACATTGAAAAAGGCTCACACGTTTAGCCTTTTTGGTGGATTTGACTGCTCATTGACATGTGCTAAACGTACACCTTCAAGGTGAAAATCAACTTAATCTGTGCTGTGTTTCAAAGCACAATAGTGTTTGAAATTAAACTTGAATTATGGCAAGCTCAAGTTACAGCAGATAATTTCATACGTGCATTTGCTAAACACAGTCCTGTGAAGAGCAAAAAATGTGCAGCCCTGCTTTCTGATTTGATAAAGGGATTTGAGAATAGGTTTCAGGATTTGTGAAAAGTCATAAATATTTTGGGTATATTTGTGATTCCGTTTTCAGTTGACATAAATATATTACTTTGATTTTTCAAATTGAGTATATAGAGTTGCAATGAGATGTTCAACTCAAAAATTTGGTCATGTCTCTTTACTTGATTTTCGTAAGAGAAAAATATCCCGTGCTTCACAGTCATGCCTTAATAATGTCATCACTTTTTTTGGCAGTACATACATTTGTGAGCAATTATTGTCAAGGATGAAGTACAGAAAGAGCAGTATTTCATTAAAGATCTGATTAAGTCCTTGAGAGCTCACTAAGAACTGTGGCTACTTCAATTAAATCAGACAGTGATGCAGTAGTATCACAAAAACAGTATCCCAATGGTTTTATGTCTCTGTTGCTCTCTATTTTTTACATTTTAATAAAAACCACATTATATGTAAGTAAAAAAAAACATTAAGATAGTTCTTCCGTGGTTTAGCATTAAACGTGGAGGTTGGTGGCCCTGCATGTGGCAGGGGGATTGGAGATTCATGATCCTTGACGTCCCTTCCAACCCTGGCCATTCTGTGATTCTGTGTGATTCGGTGACAATTCCTGTTTGCTCAGTGCGGACCAGGCAAGCTGAAAAGTTGGGTGCTGGTGTTTCATATCCCCAGTGCTGAAGCAAGTAGCAGGTGGACCTGCTTTATGAAGTTAGGGAATTAGTGCCATCTGCTGGTGCTGATAGGTTTCTTCAAAGGGGAAAAATGACTTGCCAGGAGATGAGAGGAATTTCTGGCATTCTAAAAAGAATGCTTGTACACATTTGCTACTTTAGCATTTAATTATGTGGATAAAGTAAGTAATAAAAAGGCTTCTTATTGGCTGTTTATCAGAAGTTGGCTTGCCAAAGCAAATGTAAGCATTGGGCCTGCTTAAGAAAAATATTAATTTGGTAGGTTCTTTTATTAAATAGTGCTTGGCAAATACAACACAAAGAATTTTTTGTTTAAGTTTACAGTATTTTGTAACTCAATTTGGAAGAATCTTTTCTACTATCTATGCATTTTTAGTAAACTCAGAACCTTCCACTATATTTGAAATTACTGATTTTAAGTGACAGATAAATTGTGTATACTCAATGATAATAAAATCTGAAAACAGTTGAAGCAAATGATTGATATTTGAAGCCAAAAGATCTACAAATACTCTGTTTACTCTGTCCTTCCATTCCTTGAAGAAAGGTGTCCTGCACCTGAAGTTGTTTATCTGAGGTAATAACCCTGTTATTCTCCAGAGCCCTGGAGAAGGCTTTTACAGTAGCTCTTTGGTCATGCCTGTTCTTCTGCAATAAATGTCTGACTCATAAAATATCTTGTCCTATGATGGAAACGTTTGTAGAAATGAAGATAATTAATATTAAACTGGTGTTTTGTTTTCTAAAATTTAAGTGATACTCTTAGCTATATATCTATGTTTGTGTGTGTACTGTATTTCATCCACATGCAGTTATTAGCAAATCTACTGCAGACTTGGATCCTGATTTGAAACGTTTATTTAGTAAGTTCTGGGTGTGCACAAAGTTCCTTCACTTTAATATTTTGTTCTTAGAGCTGTGACTTTCACTCAATTCCATAGTCTTTGTAATTGAGGTGTACCTGCCATTGTTTTCTTTCTGCTTCCAGTGCTATATAACCTTAATGCCTTTCAGTAATTATTTTGCAAAATTAGTAACATCTGTTGTGTACAGCTGCTTCTCCTCAGGCTCTCCACTGTGAGCTCTGTTTTTTCTGCTTTTTAATGAGGTAACATTATGCTATATTTCAGCAGAAGAAAAACAAAATGCTTATGCTTTAAATAGAGTGGTGCTGTAATGACTTGTGAATCCTTCAGGCATTCGCTTCAGTTCTGGATTTGTAGCTGGTCAAGGCAATTACCTGTTTTGCCTTACAATGCTGAGTGGTACGAAAGAGAATTACAGTTAGATAAACTGTCAAGTTATCAAGAATAGCAGTAGCAATTTGAAGAAACCTTTAAATAAAATCATTCTGGAATAGTAGTGCTCTGTTCTAATGTGTTAGTGTCCAGGATCAGCGGATGAGTCTGCTTTCCGAGTTCTCAATTAGTATCTCTAAATGCACTCATGTTCTTTGTATTGAGCATTTGTAGTGCATCACTGTCACTGTGCTACCAGAACCGGAAGCATATGGTGGAATTTTAGGACAAACTTGTTTGCTGGCTCTTTCCTTACCACTTCAGTACCACTTTCTTCTTCCAGCTTAACTCAGGTATGACCTTGTCCTCTCCCAGCAGCTGTGAGGGAAGGTGCACGGCAGTTTCTTTGGAAGACCTTGTTGCTCACAGGTTTATGTTGTTGTGTGCTCTTAGACTGGTGTTAAACTTCTAAATCCATCTTTAGCAGCTGTGTTGTTGACTGCAGTGTTCTCCATGTTGTGCTGCAAAGTAAATCTTGCGGCAGCTCTCAGATACCTCTTTGTTTCTCTTCCTGTCCATATAAGGCATCTTAATTCTGTGAAGATCTTTTTTGTGGATTGCAATGAAGTAGCATCTGATGCAGCCTTGCCTTGTTTTCAGTTAGCAGTATGTTTTTCTCTGAGTGTGGTAGAAGCACCTCACAGTATAGTTGTGAAGAGTTTCTTTTTTTTTTTTTTTGCATTGTCGTTTGTGCCTAATGCTACCGTAAATATTTTGTGTCATGGTATTTATAATCACACATTTATTATCACACTGAAATCAGCATTTACAGGCTGTGCTTTGATTTGTGGAACAGGACAATGGACGCAGTAGTACTCATTACCTGTCTCTTAACATCTGAGTTTTCCTTGTGTGAATCACTTCATAAGGAAAACTTCCTTCTTTTCTCATACTGTGATATATGTATGAGATTATCCTGTCTCTGGAAGGTGATACAAACATCTTTTTTCTAGATATTTTCCAAAATAAAATTATAGAGATTCCAGAAACATAGAGTATCTTCTTTACAGTATTTTTTTGTATTACAGATTACTTGTAAATGTAGCTTGAAAGCCCAGAATAATTCTTATCTGGCTGTGGATCACCAATCCAAAATTTTTTTTTTTTTTTCAAACTGATCACTATCTAAGAAAGCCATAGGTTGTGGATCCTTCTGTTTGTTTTTCCTTCTGTCATTTGTGAAGATAATGCATTTCTCTAGATTTTGCCTTCACATGGCGATAGGACTAGCTGGACTTCTGTGGTTCCCATATTTTCTGTGTCTTTTTGTGTGAGACTGACATCTTCTTTTGAAGTTCCTTTTCCATCTTTCTAATTCCGATAGACTTTTCCTGCTTTCTTAATCGAATACAAATCATGTGCCACCCCCATTCCCCTGGCCTGTTGTCTTAAATTCATGTAGGAACTTCTAGTTGAATTTGGTGAGCTAGGTATTTCTACATGGCAGCTGGATTTTGAGGAACTTTGGATGTTAACTTTCAGACTATTTTTCTGTCTTTTCAGGTCTCTGGATGGCAGACTCTGAAAAGAAATGCTGGTTTGAGAGGTATGCCTCATGTAGGCCCAAATTTCCTGACTAGTATATATATTAATGATAAGGCCAAACTTCTAAGGAGTTTCTTTGCTTATCCTCTTTTTGAACTTGAGTTAGTGTTCGTTTTCAGTGCTGCAGTCTCTCTGAAAGGTGAAAGCATATACAGGGGCATTTGGCCACGTTGGCGACGCAGTTGTACTGGAGAGATCTGTAATAAACTGCCTGATCATCATAATGGAAAGCTGCCTTAGTGGATGAAACACTAAAGTGACTAAGACCAGTTGACTGACACGTATATTCACTGCCAACATCTCCTGATTGTGTTCATTTTTGTTTGTTTATATTTATTTATACTAATTAGAGATATAGTGCAGATGTCTTTGTAGTTGTCTTTATGTGTTTCCTCCTGGCATGAAGTACTTACCA
Organism: Centrocercus urophasianus; assembly: GCF_019232065.1. Classification (NCBI taxonomy): domain Eukaryota; kingdom Metazoa; phylum Chordata; class Aves; order Galliformes; family Phasianidae; genus Centrocercus; species Centrocercus urophasianus. Next base: position 20,792,890 of record NW_024884767.1, on the reverse strand, counting down.
GACAGTCAGAGAACAATGATGTCTGGTGTCAAATGATGTTAGTTGAAACTAAGAAGAAACACGATTCTTGGTTCAGGTGATCTTTTTGGCATGTTGGCAGGATGTATCGAACTTTTTGCTTCATGGAGTCATTCAGGTGCTGCTGAACAGTGCTGCACAGAGCCAAGGATGTTTAGTATTTCAGTTTCTTGTATGCCCTGCCAGTGAAACTGCTGGATGCGGGGAGCACAGGGAGCTGGGAGGGGATAGAACCAGGACAGCTGACCTAATCTGGCCAAAAGGATGTTCTCTAACATATGACATCATGTGAAAAAAATTTAAAACTGAGCAGAGTTGGCCCGGGGGGAGCCAACACTTAGGGACTGGCTGGGATTAAGTTGGTGAGTGGTGAGCAATTGCTTGTGCATCACTTGGCTTTGTATACATATGTAATTATGCATACACATAATGATAACTACTGCTATTTCTCTCTTCATTTTCTGCCTTAATAAATGGTTTTTATCTCATTCTGTGAGTTCTGCTTCTCTCACTTGAGCGAGTGAATGGCTTTGTGGTGTTTAGCTGCCTGCTGGATTAAACCACAACACTTTAAAACAAGACTTCTTTCAAGAATTGATTCAGGTCTCTCAAACTCCAGATGGTTTCCTATTTCTTTAAAGCAGTACACTTCCAATTAATTTTGTCCTGACTCAAAAATATTTTCTGGTGCAAAGTACTAAATATTTGGGTTAACAGTGGTGGTTCTTCAGCAATTGTCTGAGATATTGGTGTTGCTGTTTTTATATGCTGTGCTTACAAAGGTCCTAAGGGTTTTTTGTTTTTTTTTTTTTTTTTTTTTTTTTTTTTCCTAAGTGTAAGGGAAGATGGTGCTGCTATGTTCATGTGCTTACGGACAGTAATCAAGAAAATGGAGCCACTCTGTTATCAGAGGTGCACGCTTTTGGGATGAGAGGAATTGCACACAAATTACAGTGCAGGAGCATTCAGTGCCATTAAATAATTGGAGCTTTTTTTTGGCAATGACAATTGATCAGAACCTGGAACAGGTTGCCTAGAGAGACTGTGGAGTACTCATTCCTGGATCTGTTTGAGTGCAGCGGGACTGTGCCCGAGGGTAATTCACTTTTAAATTGTGTCACTTTGAGCACAAAGTGGGATTAGAGCTTTTGGGAAGTCACTTCCAATCAGCATGATCCTGTGAATCTTTGTAGCCTGCTGAGTGATCATTTATCTGTGTATTATGTTTCCTGTAAAAGCGGGTGAGATTCAGATCATTAGGAAGCATCTGTTGTTCAGTGTTTCATGATTCTAGGATTGACAACTGTGACTTCTTTCTGTTCCAGCAACAAGATTTTGAGAGTGGAGCATTGTTTTTTGATTCTAACACTTGTTTGCTAGGTGAGGAGTGAAAAGCTTCAATTTTAGATCAAATGTCACTGTTCAGTCTACAGATACTCAGGAACATATCTACACTTCCTTACTTGCTCTAGTATGTTACAATTTAAGAAGATAACTGTAGGAGAACAAATGAAGCACTGTGTTGTACAGATTTGCTTTGTTAATTTTTACAGGAACCTAATATCTGGAGTGTTAAACAGTGAAAAAGTGCTGTTAAGTTCTGAAAATGGTATTTAAAAAATTCAGATTCTGTTCTGTGCCCTGAAATTACATGATTTCATATCACATGATAACTTTCTTTAACATTTCAGTTCATGAATTTGCCAGATAGACATGACTAGGATATTATATTGAGTGTATTTTTTCCGTGTTTTTAACAGGTATTTTTTTCTGTTGCTGAGGAGTGTATAATTTTGCTTTCCATCCAGCCAGTGGAGTATGTTTCATCCTTATGTATTTATTTATTTTTCCTGGTAAAATTGACTTTATTACACTTCGTAGCACTTTTACCTTTTCTCTGTATGGTTTGTTTGTTGTTCTGTTAATATTATGTCCCATCTCAATTGATTTACATTTGCTGCAGGTTTTTTCTAGTGCTGTGTCATGTGATTTGTGTAATAACATTGCTTGTCTCTACTATAGTGGCAGAAAAGGTTGCATTTAGCTTTTACTGGAAAATATTTTTTTTTGCTGCAGTTTTCACTATAACTTCTTTGACTTTTATGCCTCTTTAATGGTTGGAATCAATCTGTGGTAATCCTGAATGCCTTGTTCTGCAATCCTGTCTCCACAAGTGCGGTTGTATTAGTGATGCCTAAGTATCCTTGTAGCTTAACTTCTCTTTTACACATTTTGAATTGAGATTTACAAAGTGCTGTCTAGCTACTGTGAACAGTAGTTTAAACCCATCTCCTGAACTGTTTGTAAGAATGATGCTAAAAACCTTTTTCCCCGAGTATTAGAAATGTTAAGTAATTCATGCAGTAGCTTCTTTATCTGGATACCTCATAAACTAGATTGAAAATGTTGAGTATGCACCTACTTTTGAAATAATTAGAAACAAAACTATAAATTAAGATTTAGAAGAGTAATTAAGTTCCTAGAATAGATTCTGACATATGTTTGGATCTGAGTTCTAGAGTATCATGCTTCTCATTCTTCTGTCAGAAGCTAGTTGCTACCTTAATTAAGAAATCTCAGATGCCATAAAACAAGTTTGATGTTTTGTCTGTTCCTTAACCGTGAGTACTAGAATTCCTCCTAGTACATTTTGTATGGGACAATACAGAACTTCATGAGCTTATGATAAATTACATGCTTTTCCAATGTTATAATGGATCATAAAGTACTTTGTCAGTTTACTGACAAAACTTGTCTAGTTTAGATCAGATTGGTATGAAGGTTTGCTTTATGATGTATAGTCCTTTCTGCTTAATACCACTTCAATAAACAAAGGAGAAAAGATACGGTAAACTGAGTTACATATTTCTTTGTGAAATTTGGGGAAAATGAGTTACCATAAAAATTCTGAAATGTATTCCCTATTAAATTAGATGAAAACTGTTAGTGTTTATGAGCCATGGACTGTTACCATAACAGAGAGCAATGCAATAATGTGGTCACATCTGAAGTGCAGGAGGCAAATTACTAAGTTATAAGCCAGTTTAGACTGCCATTTAATTGATGCTGTCAACTTATGGTGACAATAAATTCTCTTAGTTTTCTTCTCAGCGTATTGAGAAGAACATGTGTGTGTGTGTATGTTGTATACATAGTATATATGTTCTCTCTCTATATAGGTATATGTATACATATATAGATAAATATATATATGTATATATTTTAAAGGTAACAATGTACTTCTTAAGTCATAGGTTTTGTAAACTGTTTTCTCCGAGCAGCTGAGGTTGCGGCCAAAGAAGTTAATGAGTTGTTTTAAGTTTTAATTCTTCATTTTTGCCTGTTTAGTAGTAGTTATGCTCTCCTTTGTATTGAAGAGTGAAAAGCTTTCTAATTCACATTTCTTAGTACAACAAACTGCAGTTCTGCCAGTGAAGCAATTTTAATTTGGAACATGTTCTTCTATTAACCTCCGTTTAAATAAAATGAAATTCCGGGTTTACTTTTCAGCTGTTACTGAGATGACTTCAAAATTATGCTTTAATATAGTGAATAAAGGCAGGCCTTAAGTGTAGTTGTACATGCTATGCTAAGTCAAATGCAATTCTTTTAAATTCTCAGTTTTAAAAATACTTTCTAATTGTTTAATTGTTCTGAGGATTTTTTCTCTCTCTTTTTTTTTTTTTTTTTTTTTTTGTGTGTGTGTGTGTGTGTGTGAAATTTCTCCTGTGACTAGTAACTGCTTAGATAAGCAGAATGATAGGATTTCACCTTAAATCCAAGTCCTGTGGGCAGTGTTAATAAGCTGCTGCTTATTAACAGTGCGGTAGTGAAACTTTGACTTGGAATAATGTGAAATCACCAGTATTTCACACCTTCCATTTCTGTGAAGTTTTCTGAAAGTTAGTGCTATCGAGTGTGTGTACATGCATGTGTTTATACATATAGAATGTATGAGAACCTTAAGTTGTGTAAAAATATCTTTAAGGTGAATTATAGTTAATAATTTATCACCAAATTACCTACCACCAAATTCACTGCAACTGTGTTTCTGTATTTCTTTTCTGTAGACACCAAAGATGCTAACCAGAAAGATTAAGCTCTGGGACATTAATGCCCATATAACCTGTCGTCTGTGCAATGGATACCTGATTGATGCTACCACTGTAACAGAATGCTTACATACATGTAAGTATGATTATAATTACATTCAAGAGATTGTTTTTTTTTCCTTGATGTGCAACATGATGTAACAATTTTTAGATGAAATTCGAAAGTCTGTTGTGCAGCAGCCAGAAAAATACGTGCTTTTCTAGACTGTTTTTTTTTTTTTTTAAATTAACAATTAAGAAGATGACGTTGTTGTTTTCACAAAGTGAGTGAAGAGAGGATCTTAAAGCTGTAATGCATGAACTTGAAGCCATATACAAGTGATAAGATACATATTCAAAAATGCAGCCTATTTTCATGCGGATAGAATGTAGTATACATAGTTTTCTCTTCGGTGACATGTGACACAGCATATGTTCTCTACCTGCAGTCTCCTTGCTCTTGCTCTCCTGTCTCTATGAAGAGAGCAGACATGTTTGATGAGGAATAAGTAAATTACCTTCTACTCTAGAAATAGGGTTTTGTTCTGGAACATTTAACTGAGGCTGTTATGTTGCACTGTGAATTTCAAGTTTCACATCAGTGAATCAGGCCTTAGAACATCACAAAGCCTTAGATTTAAAACAAACAAACAAACAGGGCCAAAACAAAAACAAACAGCAACAACAGAAACGAAATAATTTCTCTTGAAGTTATAAATTCATCCCTATATCTTTGTTGATGACATAATGAGATGAGGTTTGAAAAATGGTGATGAATAAAGGTCCAGAAAGACTCAACATAAATCATTCCTTCTGTGGAGGAATTTAGTCCAAGGTGGCAGTGCCAGGACTGTTATTTGTTTTGAATCAGAGTTTCATTTGCCAAGGTAGATATCATCTGAGGAATTAACCTTCCAATCAAAAGACTCACGGTAGTAGTGTTAAATGTCCTTTGTAGCTGCCTCATGACATGTGGAAATCAAACCCTATAACCTGTAAGGATATAGGGAAGG